>NW_025955301.1:0-42532 GCF_022376445.1 Fomitopsis serialis | reverse complement strand
CGTAGCTATGAGGTCCGTCTAGTGCGTATCATGTGCTCCGATCCGCGCGAACATCAATGCTGCTACCATACTCAGTCGTCGTAGGTTGTCAGGTACAACGGAGGAAGATGTGAGTGCAGCGAATCTGGCGGTTGCAAATGAAGCAGGCCTACCGCGAGATGGGAGGTAGCACATATATAGGTAGTCATCTGGTGAGTCGCTTTCCCCTACTACTGACGCAACGGGCGTGATTGCGGCGGCACTACACCTTGTTCAGGTTTAGGTCGTTGACGGGTTGCCATCGTACATCCACAATCGACATACCTTTGTGCGTCGAGGAGTACGCAGGAATACGAACTCTCATTATGTCTTAGCTGATTGTCGTTTTTCTCAAAAAGGTATCCTCGTACCGAATGCCGAGCTGACAACGAACACTAGCTTGAGTTCCCAATGGCTCTTCGATCCAGGTCCATAGGATTGGTCTATCATTCCTGTTATGCACTGTTCCTATCCGTGCCCTACGAAGGTTGGTACTGACTGCGTCCCCATCAACATACGGTGTAGTCAAGAATTGCCCAACAACCTCGAAGTACCGCACTGGCTCCTCGAAGAACGCTAGGTGAGAACTATTCGCGAACTGCACCCACTTCGCTTTCGGGATCCGCCAGAAGAGAGGACCGACGACGAAATCCCTCGCCTCGTCGTCGGCGCCGTTGATCACCAGCGTCTCCTGGGAGATCTTGTGCAGGTCGTCGAGCACCGACCAGCTCTTGATGGTCCCAGTGATGTAGAAGTCGGAAGGGCCGTTCCTGATCACAGTCAGTAATATACGATGGTAATTCAGTCTAAGTGTCACTCACATGATCGAATACACCGTAGGGTCTTCCTCTTTCGCGCGGAGTGCACCTTGTGCCAACTGGGGGATCCACCGGGACGACTTTCAACATGTGCTTGCGAAAGTAGACCTCCATCCCCGCCTTGTACTCCTCACTGTCCGTCGTGCCCTCCCTCTCGTGCTTCTTCAGTGTCTCCCGTGTATCCTTCGGCAAGCCCTCGAGCAGCTCCCTCGTCCCCTTCTGCCATAGCTCCATAGACGACGGCGTTCCCACCAGGACCATCCGCTTCAGTCCCTTGGGCTGCTTCGCGAGCACATACGACAGGGCGAGCATCCCGCCCCACGAATGGCCGCACAAGTCGAAGTTCTCCGCGATGCCGAGCTTCTCGACGAGGTTCGCCAGCTCGTCGACGAACAGCTCGACGCTCCAGAACTCCTTCGGCTTCTCGCGGAGGTGCGTGCTCTTCCCGATGCCAAGCTGGTCGTAGCATATGACGGGGATGCCGCGGGCTCTGTGCAGCTCATAGTGCGGGAGCATGGCTTCGTGTCCGAAGCCGGGTCCACCGTGCAGCGTAACAAGGGGGCGTTTGCCAGAGTTGAGGTCGCCTAGGAGGCGGTACCAGGTCTGGTAGGTCTCCCCGTTAGCCGTGAAGTCGACTGTCCCAGTAATCTCAGAGTCGGTCATAGCGCGGATATTGATGGGGTTGTTGTCTTGTCAGTCGGAGCGCACGAGTGTTTATGTACGTCAACTGAAACCTACGTAGCGACGTTGTGCGAAGCGGATTCATGGACTCGCCGGACGATAACACTGTCACACTCGAGGCCTGACTCGGAGGCCTCTGAGTCCATCCCGCTCCCGATCACGGTATATGGTCTTCGCCGGTGAGTACGAGTACTGAGTTCGGAGCTCTGCGTCGCATCACCCAAACATCGCTCCCTATAGCAGGCCCCTCCAGATCTGCCTTCATGGAGTAGAGAGGAAATATTACAAATCTAAGTGCAGAGTCACATTCCCAATCCCCTCTAGTATCCCCCGAAGGTGGATGGGGAGGAGCAGCAACGACAGGGCCCAGCGCTCCGCAGCTTGAGAGCCTGAGGCCTGAGATCTTGAGATCTTGAGGCTTTACGCGCAGTTAGACACCCAGCGGACACTATTATACATCACTAGAGGCGCGACGTAAGTACAGTATGATACATCCTGGAGGAGATCAAGTTGAGCGAGTAGTGTTGGTACAACCTGTACGGAATGATGAAAAACGTGGATGCGATGCTCCAACATGAATCGGTGGATATACATAAACATCAAGACAAAATGAACGACTCAGGCTCTCCCAGGACGAAGCAGAGATCCAGAAGCTATGGACGATACGACCGCGTCCCCGCCTCATGGCCGCACTATTCACTGTCTGCTGACAAAGACACTGGGCCATGTGCCATGTGGCCAACGGTGGCTTTGTGGCTGCATCCGAACTGCGTCGCGCCACCATTTGGGCAGTCGCGCTCATCTCAGGACCATTCCTGAGCTCGAATCGCCAGCGGGTAACCCGGAGACGTCGACTGCCAGGCCCAGTACTGCGAACAACGGTACAACGTTCCACCAAAAAGGGCCTTTCCTGAGAGCAGATTCAGGTATGTGGACTGCGCTACAGTTGATTTCGAACCAGGCTCACGAGAACCGAGAACACAGCGTAACCGTCACACTCTGCAGGGCTACCGCATTGGGTACCGCGAGTCCCTTCGCATATTCTGGTATGGCTATCCCAATTAGCATCGTACAGGATTGTACAGGATTGTACGAGCTAACAACGCATGATGTTGTACGGGTTTGGAACAGCAATACAGAAGCATGTCTTCTTCGCAGAGGGACCTCCGACCCCGAAAGACACAGCCGACTTCTGAGGCGCTTTCCAAGGCAAGTCAACTCAGTGGCTACTCGCTGGCACAACTCCAACTGACGAGGCTATCATCTAACCAAGTGTCAAGCGAACCAGGCATGCACGACCGAAGCAACCTGCGAAGAGCAAGTCAAGTCACTGCCACTCGAACTGATATCCCTCATTCTCGAGAACCTCGACTCTCCGCGCACGCTCGCTGCCGCGAGTCGTGCCTGCCGTGCTGTTCAATTCGAGGCCGAGCGTCTATTGTACCGAGAAGTCCATATGGAACGCATTCGGCACGTTCGCAGTTTGCATCAGGCTCTCACCAAGTCATCCAGACGGGCATTCTTCGTAAATGCATTACGGGTTGAAATGACTAGAGGCCTCAGTCCAGTGTTTCCGCTGGTGAACGACATACTCCCTTTGCTCACGAACCTCGCGCACCTGGAAATCAAACGATATGACTATGGCATTTACAAGATCGTGCTGCGTACACTCGCAAAGTGCACATTTAGACTCAGGTCACTCGAAAGCTGGACAGTCAAGGATAGCGACTTCGTCCAATTCCTCCGACAGCAGACTGGTCTAGAATCACTCAGCCTACACAGGCACGACTCATTTGACTGGGAGATATCACAAGAAGCCCTCCCACACCTCAAATACGTGCAGACATCTCAAAGGTTATTCGTGCAGCACATACGAGGCCCTCACGCGATCACACACCTCGATCTCTCCATGTGCGAGTTGAGCGGCCAGACGTTCGCTGAGACCTTTCGAGCTGTGCGGCACCGGCTGGTCAGTGTCAAGTGCACACGGCATGGTGAAAGGCGACTTCGAAGACCATTCTGGTCTGTCATATCGCACGTACTCGGTTGCGGGCCCATGCCCCACCTTAAGTATCTCGAGGTGATGGACCATCGATCTAGTGATTCCAGCGTACGCATTCGTTTTTCAAGCCATTGTTCTCTTCACTGACCCTCTGCGCAGTTCCGGCCATTCATGGACGGTCGTTGGCGTCTGCGTGGGTCGGCCATCGCGTTGGAAACATTTGTTTGGTCTTCAATGTACTGCCGCGAAGACTTCGACAATGCTCCCCACACTGTACGCGGCCGGCGGGCCTATCTCCGTCTTTGGGCCACGGAATTCCTGAAAAAGAACAGCGCTGTGGAGCGTTTCTTCCATGTCGATCGAACGCCGACCAATGTGCTCTGCGCGACGCTGTTCACGCTGTCGTCGGACAACAGGCTCGTGGAGGAGATGAAAGACGTGAGGGATGTACCTGTCTGGACTGATAACTGAATAGATGTATCGTGGGTGGGTCGGGGGCGCGTAGCGCATTGGTGTGTAGGGCAGTCTGAAGTCATTACGTCGCTTCGCAGTCCACTTAATTGAACCAGACCAGAAGTATGTACATACGCAATTCTCACATGTGTATGTAAAGAGACGATCAACCACTGCTTTGTGTCTATGATAGCATAAGTACACTTGTAGCGATGTCTTCAAATTTGCATGAAGCCCTGGCCACGTCCGCCGGCGCCGATCGTTTTTGGGAGCGTACGAGTCCTGGATGTTGAGGTCAGTATGGTAGTGCTGCTTTCTGGCACCTCCAAGTCGTGGCTCTGTGGCCGTCACAACATCAAGACACGCTGTCTTTGTGTCAGGAAAGATATACCTGACTACGCTGTCAGTCTGAGATTCGTCGAATCGGGAGTTCGAAAGGTCACATGCTTGGCCGGTTCCGGGCGCCCGACGCGCTTTCGTTCATTAATTTGTTCGAGATCGTTCGCGTGCACGTGTTTGCGACCATCCTTGTGAACGTTGTACTTAACTTGTCTCAGATGCATAGCACTCAGGTGTGTACGGTATAGTGGTCCACGTCACAAGCTCATGGGATTCGCTGTCTACACAGTCTCATGCTCTGTAGAACACACATAAGCGTAACATTCGTCGAACCATACTGTATCCGGAGTCAGCAGTATAGTAGTTCCGTCGCACTGCCCACGGCGAACGGGTTCGTTCTCGCAAGCTTCATACCGCAGCATTGGATGAGCTGAAGTCATGGGCCCTAGGAACCGTGATACATAACCATGGCCCCTTCGCAGAGAGTCCCCCGATCTAGCAGGACGAAGCCGATTTTGGAGGTTCTTGCCCAGGTAAGTCAACATTGGAACCATTCCGTCCCAAATGACGAGCCGATGATCTAGCCCAGCGTCAAGCGGGTCCGGCGAACACGACCGAAGCAACCTGCAGAGGGCAGCAACGCACCAGTGAAGTCGCTGCCACTCGAACTAATAACACACATTCTTGAGGACGTCGACTCTCCGCGCACGCTCGCTAATGCAAGTCGTGTATGCCGCACCCTCCAACTCGAAGCCGAGCGTCTCTTGTATCGCAAAGTATACGTGGGGCGGGTTCCACACGTTCGCAGTCTGCACCGGGCTCTCACGAGGTCCTCAAGACGGGCGTCCTTCGTCAACGAATTCGAGGCTCATGACAATGGGCGCATGACTCCCGTGATTCTCCTGGTGATGGAGATACTCCTCATGCTCACAAGGCTTGAGCATCTGAAGCTCAACCTGCACACACAGGATTCTTGGCTTTGTAACTGGAAGATACCACACGATGCCCTCCCACGCCTCAAATATGTGCAGACATACCACTTTTTCTTCGTGCACACCATCTGTGCCCCTCACGCAATCACACACCTTCATCTTTCCTTTAATGAGGGGGAAAACCCAGATCTCAACGAGATTCTTCGAGTTGTGCGGCACCAGTTGATCAGCTTCAAGTGCGAACGAGCGTCTTCAATGGTCCGAACTCCCGTTTGGTCCTTGATATCGGGCACGCTCGATTGCGGGCTCATGCCAAAATTGAGATATCTCGAGGTAGAAGACATTAGTGATGTCAGTGTATGCATCTGTTTTCCATTGCCGTCCGCATTCACTTTGCTAATGCTCTCCACAGTTCCTGCCGTACTCAGACGTCCGTCGCGTGCAGATGGGCAGGATTACATTGCACACGGTTGTCTGGTCTGCGTTGCATGATCAGTTCGACTACATGTTCCCCGGCATCGTCGGCGTCAACTACAACGCTGCCACCAGCGACAGTCGGCTGGCCTGTATCCGTCCCTGGGTGCAGAAGATCCTGGAGAGTTACAGCTCCTTGCGCCGTTTCTTCTATGTGGAGCCAAGCGAGGGGGATAGCGGCATATGGTCGACCTACGTGTGGTTGTTCACGTTATCGTCTGATGACAGGCTTGTGGAGGAAAAGAAAGAGGCGAGGGACTTACCTGTTTGGTCGGATATCTGAAAGCATGCATGTATCACGGGTGGCCCGTGGGCGTTGTAGCTATAGGAACAGCATGTATTCGCCCTGAAGTTCGTCATGACTGAAAGCCAGCATACTTTGTGGATTGATCATCGGCGAATAGTTGAGGCATTCCAGATAGTATTATACCGACTCTGCACCAAGCAGACAGACTAGTAGGAAACGCGGACCGAACCGTATGCTGCGATGTATCTTTGAGCGATATGCCCGGCCCTCAATACAGTCGTCCTCGTCTTGAGCTCACGCGTCTCATGTCAGGTTATTCCATCTTATTATAGATGACGAGCTCGAGACTGTCATGTAGCCTAGGGTCAAACGAATCAGGCGCGTGCGAACGAGGCAGTCTGCGAATCCGGAGCAGAGCGATGCAGTACTTGGCACAGTCAAGTATACTGGCAACCCGTGCCGAGTCCTAGACAGTCGATGAGATGCGACAACGGATGAGGCCAGTACAACGGGCGCCCGAGCACGCCCACAGCAGTGAGAGGAAGCTATAGATACAGCAGGCGGATATCACGACGGGGCGAGCACCAACAACAAAAACAGACAGTGGATGATCACTCAAGATCCGAAACACGGAGGAAAAGAAACGCGCGGAGGTGGCGGGGTCACTCGATAATAGCCGGGATGTAGAATGTCAGGATGCCATCTGCCCCCGCCATCTCGTCGATGTACACGTACAGTATGATGCAGTGGTTCTGGCATATGCCTACGGACACATGGTGCGTGAGCAATGGTGGCGCTAGGACATTCCGACAAGCACGACTCACACGCAATGGTCGTCGTCGACACGACGTGACTGCTCAGGAAGTTCTGGAGGCTTCTGAGAGACACGAGAACGCCGTACAGCGTCGTTGGGCCGCGTGCGTCCGAGGTATCCGGATCCTGCGTGCTCGGATCTTGCGCTCAAACAAACGACGGACGACACGCCCTTCGTATCCCAGTAAGACAAGAAATTCCGGAAAACGACTTACCCATTCTGGGATTAGACAGCCCGTTCCATGCCACATCTACGCGCGAGTTGTCGGTCTGGGCGCACAGCTGCAAGCACCCCGACAAGTTAGCCCGGATGCCGATCACGTCCGCCGCGAGCGGGCGCATACGCTCCACGACGGCGCGCAGCTTCGCAAGGGGCGGGAGGATTATATGGACCTTCAGATATCAAATATTCATCTCACCGACACCAATGGGGAATGCAGGCGTAGTGATGGACCTCAGGCTCAGGGCACATCGGCTCCTTGAGCCAGCCCACGTCTTGAAGTTCAGGACCACGATCCGGACGTCGTGCGTAATCCGGACGTACCGGCCCATCCGTGTCGTCGTCGCGATCTCGAACGTCAGAACCGCAACCTCGTCCTTCTTCGCAAGCCTGTTTCATCAACCAGCATGAGCAATGACAGAGCATTCAAGCAGACACTCAAGGATCACGTAACAGTACGCGGCTGCGGCCTGTCAGCCATCGAAAGGCGCAACTGTCTTACTCGGGTATCTAATGATCAACCACTGCCTTGTGTCTATGATAGCGTGAGTACACCTGTAGCGATGCGTTGAAACTTGCATGAAGCCCTGCACCGGGCGAGAGTCGGAATCTTTCGTCCCGAAAGATTGGAAAAAGAGTTCGAATCTTTTTACCCATATTTGGTATGAATGATTAGTAATATGATTGCAAACATTATGTTCGATCATTGTGTGCACAATATTGGAGACAGATTCCTAAAAAGATTGTAGACATTGTTTTGAATCATTCTGTGTGCAGTATTGAAGACAGATTGGTGTAAAGATTGGAAATGAGTTTTGGTCATAACATCTCTGATCTTTCAATGTAGAAGCTTGCAGAAAGTTCTCAGATGCAGAATGAATATTTTGGGCCAAATTGATTGTGAACAGACATCAAAAGGATTGCAGAGTGATAAGTTACAATCTTGTTTCTCCATAATCACATCATGTAATATTGACAAATGATTGTGACAGGCTTCACAATCCTCCATGTCTAATGTATTCCAAAGGTCTTTCAAAGGAAGTTTTGAGTTCTGTGAATACTGTCTTTTAGGTATGAAAGATTGGAAAGTATGATTGCAATCCTATCACAGCACATGTGTGCAGAAAGATGGTGATAGGATTAGAATGCAATTTTGAAGCTTGTGTCTCTGATTGAAGTGTAACATTGTTCATGATCTCTCCACAAACTCTTCTCCTGAAATATTGGGAACATTGTACTCAAGATTTGGGCATGAAGTATTGGAAATAGATAGCAGTGGCACACCTAGCTGCAGTGTACCCTCTCAATTCCAACAGCTCACATGAAGAGATACATGAAGTATTGTGACCATGGGGGTGACAAATCATGTTTGTGATCTTTCAGGGAACAAAGATAGTGAATGAAAGTGTGCCACTCCTAAAAGATTGCAAACATGTGTGTGCCACTTGTGAAAGATTGCAAACAAATGGGTGCCACTCAGAGCAGATTGTAAAGAAATCAGTACTGATGCCATCTGGGACCAGCCTCTGCATATGTAAACATGGTCAATCACACTGGACTATGACTTGGATAGGCAGACAAGTCAATACAGTGACAGGCTGACTAATATATGTAGTACATGTATATGTATAAAGCACATACACTGGATAGTACAGCCTGAACATTGGGACAATTAGTGGTGTTGCAGGTGATTGTACAGTGTAATTGTACAAGGACATGTAACATGCTTGTACAACTGCCATGCATATGTATTGCTACTGTACAACTACCTGTGCAACTGTACAAGGAGTTGTACAACTACTTGTACATCTACTTGTACATAACAACTTGTACAACTACTTGTACATCTACTTGTACAGGGACTTGTACAACTACCTGTGCAACTGTACAAAGACTTGTACAGCTACTTGTACAAGGGCTGGTACAAGGGCTTGTACAACTACTTGTACAAGTAGTTGTACAACTACTTGTACAGTGACTTGTACAAGGGCTTGTACAAAGGCTTGTACAAAGACTTGTACAAGGGCTTGTACATGGGATTTGTACAAGGACTTGTACAAGGGCTTGTACAAAGGCTTGTACAAAGACTTGTACAAGGGCTTGTACAAAGGCTTGTACAACTACTTGTACAACTACTTGTACAGGGACTTGTACAGGGACTTGTACATCTACTACGTGCAGTCACAGAGCAGTGCGAGCAGAACTCTGAGGCCGGGCAACGTACAGCACGACGCACACAGTGATCGTGAGCACGTAGGGCCAATTCGCTACGTGCACAGACAGCCGATGGATGGACAGCATGTGCGCGCAAGTGAGCAAGCAAGTGGGTGACAAGGCAGGTACAGGGCATGACAATGCCCAGCACGACACGGACACGGACAGTGACCATATGCATACAGGGTGAATACCCTGTGTGCAAACATGGCCGAGGAACGGACCATGTGTGAATGGCCGAAGGACAAGCCTGAGGGAGGGCGAGTAGGCAGTAGACATACAGGAGCGCACAACAGAACACACACCACCCGCGAGCGCAGAGGGCAAAAGCCCCGCGTACAAACACAGCCGACACGCAGAGCCATACCGACGAGCAGCGATGACTGCAAGCGGACGGGAGTGAGCGGGTGACGGGGGAGGGCGAGCAGCTGGGAGAGACAGCCAAGCGGCTGGGAGACAGGCGAGGACGAGCAAACCGCAGGGCACGGACGGGCAAGCGGATGGCGGAGGAGGGCGAGCACACGGTGAGGGAGGGCGAGTGGACGGCAAGGGAGGGCAAGCGGGTGGCGAGGGAGGGCGAGCAGCTAGAGAGACAGGCAAGCAGCTAGAAGACAGGCGAGAACGAGCGGACAGTGAGGCGCGTGCGCGAGCGAGCAGACGGCGGTGAAGGGCAGCAAGCGGCTAGGAGACAGGCGAGGACGAGTAGATGGCGGGCGCAGACGGGAGCGAGCGGGTGGCGGGGGAGGCGAGCGGCTGGGAGAGACATGCAAGCAGCTGGGAGACAGACGAGGACGAGTACACAGCGAACGAGGACGGAAGCGAGCAGATGGCGAGGGAGGGCAAGCAGCTGGGAGATAGGCGAGGACGGATGGACGGCATGCACGGGATACGGCGACGTGCAGCACAGGCTGCACAGCGCAAATGTCCACCGCAGGCACACAGAGCTAACACCTTTTATGCAGACGCCTTTCATGTTGACCGAGTCAGCACCTTCGACACCTCGGGGGGCTCCGGGAGGCCTCCTTGGACGTTGGTAGTGTCCCTCGGTGTTGCAGCCTTCGATGCCTCCTTCGGGATCGTTGGCTTTGACACAACCTCCTGCGGCGTTGCAACCTTGCAGGCTTCCCGAGGTGTAAGCGGGCTGAGTTCCTCCCTCATCGGTGTCGGAGGTACAGTCGACCTCAACGGCTCTACCCTCAGAACTGCTGGGGACCCAAGAAGTCGAGGGCGAGCAGGCATGAAGCCGAAGACGGAAGGGCAGGCCCGGGTGGGCAGTGGTCGGGTAAGAGGACAAATGCAGGCAGGAAAGAACGTGTTGGCGGGCGGGTGGTCGAGCTAGCAACAGGGCGATCACGGGCGTACAAGAACACGCGGACAGGGTAGGGGTGAATGGGCGAGAGAAGAGCAACGAGAACGGGAGGGCAAGCTAACGAGAGGATGGGCATACAGGAAAGACTGGCGATGCGGGTGCGAGAGGGCGGGCGCTGATACGCCTCTAGGCTATCTAAGCCCCGAAAACGCAATCTAGGCCTCTACGATGCTCCGAAGCTCTTAGAAGATCCACTACAACTGTTCGAAGATTTCGAAGTTCGTAGCCAACCCTGGCTCACCTTAGAAGACTATCCGCGACCTTCCGGCACCTCAGTGACGCTATAGGAGCACCTACCCACCTATCTAGACGACCCCAGAGCACGCAGGTCACTCGAAGATACACTATGTGTTAGAAGACACTCGAACATGTTAGAAGACGTGCTACGGTGTTAGAAGATCTCCTGCGAGACCATAGGATGCTACAGGATGTCCAGTGAGTCCTTGCAGGTCGTCTCACATCCTCGACGAGTGGTCTCGGTTTCCGGCGTCATGTGATAGCCGGTCGGCCTTCGGACCACTGGTTAGCGAGCCCGAGAGCAGTTGTCACGTGTTAGAAGCCATAGCCGGATGTTTGGGGCCGTCGGAGCTCCGTAGTGGTAATAGCCGTTTTTCCCTGTATATACTCTGGGACTGGTTCCCTTCGAATCTCAGAGACCCCCTTACCCTCTCAATCTCACCTCGCACCGGCGAGGTTCGTCAGTCAGCCAGTACGTTCGAAGTCAGCAAGTTCGCCAGTCAGTCAGTACGTTCGAAGTCAGTCAGTCAGTTCGCCAGTACGTTCGCCAGCTCGTAGTTGCCCCGAGAGGCTCTACACTTCTTCTCCTGCCGTCGCTCGCCTTCCTTGTCACCGTTCGTTCGACACGTCTGTCGAAACTCCCCCCTCCTACCTTTGAGGCTTAGCCCTCGTCTTCGAACAGTCTTCGACATCTTCGAAGCTCTCCCACGTCGTTCGGAGTCTTGTCCGTCCTCCTCCTTCTTACCTAGACCACTGTACAGTCCCCCATACATCTCATAGACGCAGAGGCCTCGCATACCACTGCTCGACCTCACGGTTGGGTTTTTGTGTGGCTTTTGTGTTCTTTTCGGTCGCGTCAGCGCGTGGGCATAAGAGGGTAAGCGGGCGGGCACGAGAGTGCAAGCAGGTAGGCACGAGAGTGCAAGCAGGTAGGCACGAGAGTGCAAGCAGGTAGGCGCGAGAGGATAAGCGGGCAAGCAAGAGGGCGACAGCGAAAGGGCGAGGGCGAGCCAGGGAGAAGGATGGGAATGGGCTGCAATGTGAGGCAGGGCGGGCGGGCCATTCAACAGGTGGGCGAACAAAGCAGGCGGGCGCGTAAGCTGAGCAAAGGAGACGGGGAGAGCGCGCGGGCGGGCGTGCAAGCAAAGAGGGCGAGGGCGGGCACGGACTGGCGGGACTGGCGGACAAATAGGCACTGCAAGTTGTTGCTTGTCAATGCATTTGCTTGAGCATGGTGACTGAAAACAGAAGCCGTCAGTAGGAATGCTAAAAACGACCGACCTTGGGTTTCACGCCTCTGCTTTCCTGTCTCTTCGTTCACCACTCCTACCCGTCATTTGTTCTGTCCCTCTTCCTCCGACTGCGCTCGGTTATTGTGCTCAGGCTTGCGCACTCGGGCTAGTGGGACGGCACGAATGCCTCGCGTCGGGATGGCAGTCAATGACAGCTCCGCCTAACGGGTCAATATCGATTGTACTGCGGCCTCAATTGATGGCTCAAACGGTGTAGCCACATCGCCGGTGCTAGTACCCAGTAAGCTTAAGTCGCCCGCCTCGGTCGGATCCTTATTGAGTGGTGAGCCAAATGGGACAAAGCGCAGGACCTTGCGTTCGCGCAACAGCCATCTGGTGGTACCGGTGCCATCACAATATTTGGTGATGTGATCGAGAAAGCCCGGGTCGGGAGCCTGGGTCGTACTAGTCGAGCTCTATAGCCTTATCGTGAAGATGGTCAGAAGAATTGTCATTGATGTGCCATTAGTGGATTGCAGGGGTAAACCCCCGGGTGTCCGGGGGCTTACCCGTACCCGTACCCGCCCGGGTACCGGACCCGCTCGGGGGGTACGGGTCACGTGCGGGTACGGCGGGTCCGCGGGTCTGTGAGCGGGTGGGCGAGCGGATGGGTGGGCGAGCGGGGGTGTAGGCAAGAAGGCGGGGAAGGGCGGGCGTGCAGGCGAGCGGGCGAGTGGGTGGGTCACTGATATACCCGCTGTCCTCGCTGTCTTCCTCACCTGCAGATGGGAGTGTCCGCTCGCTTTCGTCCGCACCCTTCCGGTCTGTACGCGCCATCCGCCCACGCACCCACCTGGTTGTACCCGTACTTGCGGCACGCTCGTCGGCTGCGTTTGCACGCAGGGCGCTGGCCCTACGTGCTCGCAGTTGGCGTGTGTTGTACACGCCCTGGCCCTGCCCACCGTCACCGTCTGTCTCCTGTTTGTGGCTCGCCCGCGCGGCCCGTTCGTTGGTCTCGCTTGCGTGCTGGGCATTCGCCCTGCGCGCTCGCGGTTGCCGTGCGTGCGTCGCCGCCCAGTTGTGGGCCCGCCCGGTTGTGTACACGCCCGCCCACCCGGTTGTGTGCCTCCTCGGCGGACCGGCTGCCTGCCTGTGTGCGTGTGTGCCCGTTCGTCCGTCGACCGCGTCTGCGTGCTGGACATTCGTCCTCCACGCTCGCGGTGGGCGTGTCGCGCACGCCTCGGCCCTGTATGCCGTCGCCGTCTTCCGTCTTTCACGCACCCGCGCACAATTCGTTCGTCGGCCGTGCTTGCGTGCTGGGCACTCGCCCTGCGCGTTCGCAGTCGTCGTGCGTGTCGTGCTGCACGATGCCGCGCCCCGTGCTCACCCCTTCCCCGCTCGTCCGCTCGTCCACCTGCCCGTCTGCCTGCTCACTGGCCCGCCCGCTCGTCCCCTGCCCGTTCGTCCCCTGCCGGCTCGCTTGTGCGCGCGTTCATCGGTCATCCCTGTGTGCTGGGCATTCGCTCAGCGCGCTGGTGGTCGGTGTGTGGGCTGTCGCTCACCTGGTCCCTCGCCCGCTCGTCCGCTATTACCCACCCGTTGCCCAACGGTCACCCGCCCGTCTTTCCACTTTCCTACCCATCCATCGCCGAGCCCTCCCACCTGTCCAGTCACCCACCCGTCCGCTCGTCTCCTCGTCCATGCGTCGGCTCGCCTGCTCGTCCATGCGTTGGCTTGTCTGCTCTTCCATACGTCGGCTCGTCTGCCCGTGCGATCGCCCGTCTGCTTGCCCGTGCGCCCGCTCGTCCGCCTGCCGTCTCGCCCGCCTGCCGCTTGTTCGTCGGCCGTGCCTACACGCAGGGCATTGGCCCTGCGTGCTCGCGGTCGTCGTGCGCGTCGGGCTGCACGTCACCGCGCCCTGTGCTTGCTGTTAGTGAGCCCAGTCGCGTGTGCCTGGACTCACCTGGCGCTGGCCCTCGCGCTCTCTCTCGCCCTCGTCCTCGCGCTCGCCCATCCCCGCCAGCCGTGCACCCGGGCCCTTCCCCACCGTCCGCTTGTCGTTTACGCCTGCTGTCCGTTAGTCGCTGCGTCCGGGCTCGCGGTGTCTTGTCGGCTGCGTTCGCGCGCGGGGCCTTTGCCGTGGGTGCTCGCTGCACGCGTGTGCGCAGTGTTGCTGTGCCCGAGGCTGCCGTGCGCGAGTCGACCGGGTGGAAGGAGAGGGGCAGGTTGTGGGAGCCCCGCGAGTTTGGGCGCTCGCGGGGTTGCCTCTTTTGGCAGTACCCGCACGCCGGCAGGGCGGGTATGCGGGTACGGAAATCGCTACCCGGACCCCTACCCGCGAGTACCCCTACCTGCGACCCTCGCGGGTTACCCGAACCCCTGCAATGCACTATGTGCCATGCACATTCACAAACCTTTAAAGAAGGCCTATGGCCATGTTCACCTGCTGACGGCCATGTTTGCACACAGGGTATTAACCCTGTATGCATATGGTCACTGTCCGTGTCCGTGTCGTGCTGGGCGTTGTCATGCCCTGTACCTGCCTTGTCACCCACTTGCTTGCTCACTTGCGCGCGCATGCTGTCCATCCATCGGCTGTCTGTGCATGTAGCGAATTGGCCCTACGTGCTCACGATCACTGTGTGCGTCGTGCTGTACGTTGCCCGGCCTCAGAGTTCTGCTCGCACTGCTCTGTGACTGCACGTAGTAGATGTACAAGTCCCTGTACAAGTCCCTGTACAAGTAGTTGTACAAGTAGTTGTACAAGCCTTTGTACAAGCCCTTGTACAAGTCTTTGTACAAGCCTTTGTACAAGCCCTTGTACAAGTCCTTGTACAAATCCCATGTACAAGCCCTTGTACAAGTCTTTGTACAAGCCTTTGTACAAGCCCTTGTACAAGTCACTGTACAAGTAGTTGTACAACTACTTGTACAAGTAGTTGTACAAGCCCTTGTACCAGCCCTTGTACAAGTAGCTGTACAAGTCTTTGTACAGTTGCACAGGTAGTTGTACAAGTCCCTGTACAAGTAGATGTACAAGTAGTTGTACAAGTTGTTATGTACAAGTAGATGTACAAGTAGTTGTACAACTCCTTGTACAGTTGCACAGGTAGTTGTACAGTAGCAATACATATGCATGGCAGTTGTACAAGCATGTTACATGTCCTTGTACAATTACACTGTACAATCACCTGCAACACCACTAATTGTCCCAATGTTCAGGCTGTACTATCCAGTGTATGTGCTTTATACATATACATGTACTACATATATTAGTCAGCCTGTCACTGTATTGACTTGTCTGCCTATCCAAGTCATAGTCCAGTGTGATTGACCATGTTTACATATGCAGAGGCTGGTCCCAGATGGCATCAGTACTGATTTCTTTACAATCTGCTCTGAGTGGCACCCATTTGTTTGCAATCTTTCACAAGTGGCACACACATGTTTGCAATCTTTTAGGAGTGGCACACTTTCATTCACTATCTTTGTTCCCTGAAAGATCACAAACATGATTTGTCACCCCCATGGTCACAATACTTCATGTATCTCTTCATGTGAGCTGTTGGAATTGAGAGGGTACACTGCAGCTAGGTGTGCCACTGCTATCTATTTCCAATACTTCATGCCCAAATCTTGAGTACAATGTTCCCAATATTTCAGGAGAAGAGTTTGTGGAGAGATCATGAACAATGTTACACTTCAATCAGAGACACAAGCTTCAAAATTGCATTCTAATCCTATCACCATCTTTCTGCACACATGTGCTGTGATAGGATTGCAATCATACTTTCCAATCTTTCATACCTAAAAGACAGTATTCACAGAACTCAAAACTTCCTTTGAAAGACCTTTGGAATACATTAGACATGGAGGATTGTGAAGCCTGTCACAATCATTTGTCAATATTACATGATGTGATTATGGAGAAACAAGATTGTAACTTATCACTCTGCAATCCTTTTGATGTCTGTTCACAATCAATTTGGCCCAAAATATTCATTCTGCATCTGAGAACTTTCTGCAAGCTTCTACATTGAAAGATCAGAGATGTTATGACCAAAACTCATTTCCAATCTTTACACCAATCTGTCTTCAATACTGCACACAGAATGATTCAAAACAATGTCTACAATCTTTTTAGGAATCTGTCTCCAATATTGTGCACACAATGATCGAACATAATGTTTGCAATCATATTACTAATCATTCATACCAAATATGGGTAAAAAGATTCAAACTCTTTTTCCAATCTTTCGGGACGAAAGATTCCGACTCTCGCCCGGTGCTGGCCACACGGTCCGCCGGCAATCGTTTTTGCAAGCGTACGAGTCCTGGATGTTGAGGTCAGTCACGGTATGGTGCTGCTTTCCGACACCTCCCAGTCGTGGCTCTGTGGCCGTCAGCATCATCATGCATCAGGCCTTCAGGCCCAGGGACACGTTGTCTTTCAAGTTGTGTTATGAGAGAGATACCTGACTCCCGGGGCGTCCACTCTCAGCGGAGATTTCATCGAATCGGGAGGACGAAAGGTCACATGGCCGGTTCCGGGCGCCTTGTTCGAGTTCGCGTGCTTGCGACCATCGATGCTTGTGAACGTTGTACTTCAGATGCATGGCACTCAGGTGTGTACAATACAGAGGCTAGTCCACGTCACAAGCTCAAGTCATTCGCTGTACATCTATACAGTCTTATGTAGAGACTAGACGTTCGGTCAGACGCTCAGTCGTGGTTCAACTTCGACTGAGATTAATCTACCTAGACGTTCGGTCAGACGCTGCTAGGTAGTTAGCTACTGAACGTATCGTATAGTATGTGTGCGGGGGCTTACCTCAGTCGTGGTTCAACTTCGACTGAGGAAAGAGGGAGAGAGGCGGAAACGGACGAACCACCCCCGGCGGTATGTCACGTGCACGGTGGCGGAGATCGAGATCGCGGCGCGACCTCAACACTCCTCCTCGGCGCGAATGGCGAGAGAGACGACGGGGGGTACGTGAGGTACGTAAGGGGGATGTAGTATCAAAAGGTGTCGCATGTATCGTAGGTATTGCATGAGGAAATGATATGAGTCCATGAGGGAACACTATGAAGTGAAACAGAGACCGTAGTGAAAGGCGTGTGGGATCGTAAGGATATGAAGAGCGGGTGACGCGAAAAATATGCATGGCGAGATGAAAGAGAAAGGGAAGAAAAGACTCCTCCTCTCGAGGAACTCCTCCTCACCGTGAAGACTCCTCCTCGCATGGAGGCCGGAGGCCCATAAGACCACGCAGCATCTGGAACGGCTTCCATTCAAGAGGTTTCGTGAAGGCGTCGGCGACATTGAGATGGGAGGGGACATGCTGGATGACGATTCGTTTGTCCGTCACCACCTCGCGCAGATAGTGCCATTTGATGTCGATGTGCTTGACGCGAGAGTGGAACGTAGAGTCAGCGGAGAGAGTGATCGCGCTCGTGCTGTCGACGCGCATGAGCGATGCGGCAGGCTGGGAGAAGCCGAGACCGTCCAGCAAGAAGCGAAGCCATACCCCTTCCTTCGCCGATTCGGCAGCCGCGATGTATTCAGCCTCGGTAGTGGACGTAGAGACAGTGGGTTGCTTGCGCGCCGACCAAGAGATAATGCCGGAGCCCAGGTTCCAGCAATAGCCACCGGTAGAACGCCGAGTGTCGATGCAGCTGGCGTGACTCGCATCCGCGTACCCATTCAGATTGGCGACATCGGCGCCGCCGAGGTGCAGACGGAAGTGCCGGGTCCCCTTGAGGTAACGCACAACGCGTTTCGCAGCCTCCCAGTGGATCTCGGCGTAACAGTCGAGGAATTGGCTGAGATGCTGGATGGCGAGGGCGATGTCCGGACGCGTCCCGATGGCGAGGTACATTAGACAGCCGATGAGAGAGCGATAGGGCAAGCGAGCGGCGCGTTCTTTTGCCGCAGGCGTCTTCGGAGAATGCTGAGCGCGCGAGAGGCGGAGGCCGGCTTCCATGGGCGTAGAGACCGGCGCGCAGTCGGGGCCATCTAGACGAAACTGCTTGATGATCTTGTCAATCAAGGCAGTCTGCGAGATAGCCACGGACCGGCGAGCGCGATCGCGGTCAATTTGAATGCCGACGCAGAAATGTGCCTCACCCAAGTCCGCGATTTTCCAGACACGACGGAGGTCGTCCTTAAACTCCTCCTTAGCCGCAGCCGAGCTAGCTGTCAGCAGGAAGTCGTCGACATGGACGCCGGTGAGAACAGTGCCCTTTGCCGACTTGCGGTAGTAGACACAATATTCACAGGGCAAACGCGTGAAGCAGATGCTCAGCAGATGCGCGTTCATCGTGTCGTTCCACGTACGACTGCCCTGCTTCGTCCCATAAATACCACGCACCAGTTCCCAAACCCAATCCTCCTTGCCCGGCTCCTCGAAGCCGTGCGGCTGCTCCATGTAGCAGTACTCGTCCTCGGGAAGGATCCCATAGAGGAACGCGGTCTTCACATCAAGCTGCTCTACTTCCCAATCGAGGGAGGCGGCAAGGTGGAGGAGAGCGCGGAAGGACTCCATGCGCATGGTAGGTGAGGAGGTCCGGTTGTAGTCCTGCCCGTAGACCTGTTGAAAACCCTTCGCGACCCATCGAGCCTTGAAGCGCACCGGGTCCCCGTTCTCATTACGCTTCAAGCGAAAAACAGGTTTACCCTTCATGACGCGACGCCCGGCCGGCACCTGAGCTCGAGGAATGAGGCGGTACACGCCCAGGTCCTTGATGGACTGCAGCTCATCGCGCAACGCGGCACGCCACTCCTCGCGAAAAGGCGACGCCTCTGCCTCGGCCAAAGTGGCCGGGTCCCCAGGATATTCAACGTTGAGTGGCAACACATCGTCCCCGGCCAACGCCGCGAGCACAGACTCGACGTCCGGCGTGGCGTCGACGGGCGGGTCACCAACAGCGAAGTCGGGAGGGGGCGCGGGAGCAGCATGCAGTAGCCCCAGAGGGGCAGCGACTGCGCGCGACACCGGAGAGGCCGGGGCAGGAATGCCCGAGGAGGAAACCCGGCGAGGCGCCGCGGAGCGTATCTGGCCCAGCGTGCGGTCCAGGCGCGAGATGAAAGGGACACCGTCCGCGGCAGCCTTCTTCTGGGTCAGCAGAGGCAGACGCGAAGATCGACGCACGGGAGCGAGAGGCGGCGGCACGGGAGCGAGAGGCGGTGGCACAGGAGCGAGAGGCGGCGGCACAGGAGCGAGAGGCGGCGGCACAGGAGGCGCCTCAGCTGGCAGAGGCGGAGCGGAAGGAAGAGAGGCCGGGGCCGCATGGGTGCCAGACAAGGAGGGAGGCGGCGGATCATCGTCGAGAACGTCGAGAGGCGCAGCAATGGGAGACACAGCCTGAGGAGACATAGAAGGCGCGACCTGCGCGACAGGCCGTGAGGCCGGGGAGGATAGTGTCGGAGACGTCTCGTGTGATTCAATGAATGCAACATGGAACGACTCCACGACCTTGTGAGTCGCGCGGTGGTACAGCCGGTAGGTCTTCGAGTGCTGCCCGTAGCCGATGAGAACACACTCGACGGAGCGTTCATAAATCTTAGGGTTATGCCGATTCTGGATGAGCACGAAGGCCCGACAACCTATCTCCCGCAAATGCGACAGGTCCGGCTTCTTCTTATGCCACATCTCATACGGTGTGACACCTGGAGGCAAAGAACGAGAGGGGGTGCGCACCGACAGGTAATTAGCGGTGACGAGAAACTCGTCCCAACGGTTCGCCGGAGCAGCAGCCGCCAAGCGCATCGCCCGGGCACGGTCCATGAGAGTGCGGTGGAAACGTTCAATACGACCATTCTGAGCGGACGTGTGAGGCGCCGTTGTGCGCCATTGAGAACCGCGGCCCTCGATCCATGCCTTGAAGTCGTTCGACAGAAGTTCCCCATTGTCAATCTGGACGACGCCCAGACGCTCGCCCGTCTCGACCTCGCGAGCAAGGACCCAAGCCTTGAATCGCTCGAGGATGACCTTGGATGGCACGGGGATGGCCCAGGTGTGAGACGTGAAGTCGTCGAGAATATCATTGAATAAAGGTTCCCCAGAGCGGAACGAACATCCTGCTGCCCTTGTACATCTACGAACACAGTGCCAAGAACCCGCTTTGCTTTCTCCCCCACTCGCACCTTAGGAACTGCAGTTCTGGTCTGTTTACCAAGAATGCAATGTTCACATTTGCAGGTGGAGATAGGACGATAGGCATACCTATAGCGGATCCGAAGCGTGCCATGTCGTGAATCGTACGATGATGACATGTCCGAGGCGGCGGTGCCACACATCGAGCGTCGGCACACGGCCTGCATACAAGGCATGTTCGGTGGAGGGAGAGGCGCCGTCGAGAGAGTAGAGGCGCTTGGACGTTAAAGTACCGGTAGCGATGACAGCCCCGCCCGGTTTGAGAATGCGAACACCGGCACTAGAGAAGAGCACCGAGTAGCGAGCCGCAGACGCGCAGAGAGACGAGATGCTGACGAGCCGAACAGTGGCCTGAGGCACATAGAGGACATCCTCGAGAAGGATCGACGCGCCGCGACCGATGTGCAGGCGTACCTTGCCGACGCCGCAAGCGTAGATAACCGATCCACTCACCCCACGAATGCCGCGAGGAGAGATAGGGCGGAGGTCATGGAAGTCGGCCTTGCGAGGAGACAAGTGCGTAGACGCGCCAGAGTCGAACACGAAAGGCTCAGTCCCTTCAGTGGAGAGACGACGAGTCGTCGTAGGCACCGGCGCCACTGAGAAGGCGGTAGGGTCGGCAGGAGCGCGAGAGTGGGTAGACCAGTTGAGCGAAACCGACTCCTCGTCTTCAACAGAGACCAGGGACTCATACTCAAAGAGGTCCGCCGGGACAGAGACGGAGGCGAGCCATTCCGGGGACGTGTCAGTCGCAAGCCCAACGAAGTCAGTCTCGGAGGTGGTATCCGCCGAAGACGGTTCCGAGGTCGATGTGGCCGAGGGCGGGACCGTACTCAAGAGATAGGCGTGGCCGGTCTTGCCGTCAACGATGTACGCGCGACCTTGCTTGTCGCGGTCGGGAGCGTTAAAGACGGCAGGCTTACCAGGACCCTTGCCCTTCCTTTTGTTTGCGAGCACTTCCTCGCGACGACCCTCCATGCCGCCACCGGGGGCCCAGCACTCCGGAGCAGTATGCCCATTCGGGCGCGGGCACTTGGCGTTGGTGCAAGTCTTCTGCGATGAGGTCGACTTGCCCGGCTTGGAATAGGCGGCGAGAGCGGTGGCTGATGAGGACGCCTTGCTGTCGGTGAGGATTCGCTGCTCGAGGTCAAGGCGAGCGGCGATGTCGACGGAGGTGTACGGAATGCCCGAGGTGGCCGATGCCGTGAGCGACGAACCGACCTGCGATTGAAGGTGCGTGAGGTAACCGTTCATCGAGTTGAGCATGCCTATGGTCATGAAGACCTCGAGGTTCGGGATGCCTATGTGGAAGATGCGCTCGGCCAACTCTTGGAGGCGCATGGTCGTCTCCGAGAAGTGCTCCTCGGCTGTGTAGCGACAAGCGAGGAAGTCTTGGAGGAGACGAACCTGGGCATATGCGCCGGGCTGTTTCTCGTGGCGAGCACAGAGGGCGACCCATAAGGCGCGTGCGTCGATGAATCCGGCAATGAAGCGCTGCTCTTCCCTCGCGGCCTTCGAGCTGAGTAAGGCGATGATAACTTGCTCGTTCCGCCGGAAGTTGGTGACAGAGCTGGGGTCGTCGTCGACAGAGGGAGCGACTTGTTCACCAGACAGATAGCCCCAAGCGAAGCAGATCTTCAGGGAGTTCTCGATGTAGGTCTTCCAATCGTACCAGTTGTCCTTCTTTCGGTCGAGGATGACGCCGCCGTTGAGCAGGGACGACGGTACGTGGAGGAGCTCGATTTTCTCCTTGGCGGTCGCTTTGAGATCCATTTTGGGCGCCGGAGATAGTTCCGTTTGAGTTCTCGGCGTCTTGGGTACCGAGACTCTGGGACTCGAGGTTGGGGTGATCGTCATTGATCAATTGGCTGGCTATATGCGGGGTATATGCGGGGAAAGCACACTTTGATGGGTGCCTCGATGTTGTTCCTGGGTCTGAATAGCCAAAAAGAAGTCTCAGGTAAGCGGGCGAGTTCAGAAACACCGCCCGGGGCTCATAACCTGTAGAGACTAGACGTTCGGTCAGACGCTCAGTCGTGGTTCAACTTCGACTGAGGAAAGAGGGAGAGAGGCGGAAACGGACGAACCACCCCCGGCGGTATGTCACGTGCACGGTGGCGGAGATCGAGATCGCGGCGCGACCTCAACATTCAGAAACACCGCCCGGGGCTCATAACCTGTAGAGACTAGACGTTCGGTCAGACGCTCAGTCGTGGTTCAACTTCGACTGAGATTAATCTACCTAGACGTTCGGTCAGACGCTGCTAGGTAGTTAGCTACTGAACGTATCGTATAGTATGTGTGCGGGGGCTTACCTCAGTCGTGGTTCAACTTCGACTGAGGAAAGAGGGAGAGAGGCGGAAACGGACGAACCACCCCCGGCGGTATGTCACGTGCACGGTGGCGGAGATCGAGATCGCGGTGCGACCTCAACATCTTATGCTCTGTAGAACACACACGAGCGTAACATTCGTCGAATCAGCAGTAGGTTTGTCGCACTGCCCACGGCGAACAGGTTCATTCTTCCAAGCTTCATACCGCAGCATTGATTGAGCTGAGGTCATGAGTTCTAGGAACCGTGATACATAACTATGGCCCCTTCGCAGAGAGTCCTCCGATCCAGCAAGACAAAGCCGGTTTTGGAGGTTCTTGCCCAGGTAAGTCAACATTGGAACCATTCCGTCCCAAATGACGAGCCGATGATCTAGCCCAGCGTCAAGCGGGTCCGGCGAACACGACCGAAGCAACCTGCAGAGGGCAGCAACGCACCAGTGAAGTCGCTGCCACTCGAACTGATAACGCACATTCTTGAGAACGTCGACTCTCCGCGCACGCTCGCTGATGCAAGTCGTGTATGCCGCACCCTCCAACTCGAAGCCGAACGTCTCTTGTATCGCAAAGTATACGTGGGGCGGGTTAAACACGTTCGCAGTCTGCACCAGGCTCTCACGAGGTCCTCAAGACGGGCGTCCTTCGTCAACGAATTCGAGGCTCATGACAATGGGCGCATGACTCCCGTGACTCCGCTGGTGATGGAAATACTCCTCATGCTCACAGGGCTTGAACATCTGAAGCTCAACCTTTGTGCCAATTACGATGAGCCCGCAGCTTATGACTCCGTTGTGCTGCTTGCGCAGTGCACATTCAAACTCAAGTCGTTCGATGGCTGGGTCACCTCTCCTAGCGACTTTGTTCACTTCCTCCAACAGCAGACCTGTCTAGAGTCACTGCACATACAGGATCATTCCTGGCTTCCTAACTGGAGCATACCACACGATGCCGTCCCACGCCTCAAATATGTCCAGACACACTCCTTTCTCTTCGCGGACGCCATCTATGCCCCCCACGCAATCACACACCTTCATCTTTCCTTCAACGATAGGAATAACCGAGATCTCAACGAGATTCTTCGAGTTGTGCGGCACCAGTTGATCAGCTTCAAGTGCGAACGAACGTCTTCATCGGTCCGAACTCCCGTTTGGTCCTTGATATCGGACACGATCAATTGCGGGCTCATGCCAAATTTGAGATATCTCGAGGTAGAAGACGTTAGTGATGCCAGTGTATGCATACGTTTTCCATTGCCATCCGCATTCACTTTGCTAATGATCTCCACAGTTCCTGCCGTACTCAGACGACGGTCTCGTGCAGATGGGCGGGGCCAACATTACGTTGGACACGGTTGTTTGGTCTGCGATGTATGATCAGGTCAAGTATATCTTCCTCAACGACAACCACAAAGCCGCCACCAGCGCCAGGCGGCTTGCCTGTATCCGTCCCTGGGCGAAAAAGATCCTGGAGAGTTTCAGCTCCTTGCGCCGTTTCTTCTATGTCGAGCCAAGCGAGAGGTTTAGCGGCATATGGAGGACCCGCGTATGGTTGTTCACTTTATCGTCTGATGACAGGCTTGTGGAGGAAAAGAAAGAGGCGAAGGACTTACCTGTTTGGTCTGATATTTAGTAGCATCCATGTATCACGGGTGGCCCGTAGGTGTCGTGGCTATAGTAACAGCGGGCGCCCTGAAGCTCGTGGGCCTCATGGCTAAAAGTCAGCCATGCGTAGAGAATAAGTATACTCGGGACTCTGATCCACCATTTCAGTGTCCCTGCACTGCCTGATGCTGTTCCCAACCCTCCGAGTCGAAGCCTCTATTTTTTTTCCTGCTCCACGGTTGTCAACTGAGACTCGAATCATCTGCAATACTGCTCACCTGTTCTCGGCGGCCATGCATCCTTGGGGTTACGTGTTCCCCTCCATCGCTCTGACAATGCCAAACATAAAGTAACCGTGAGTAGTCCAACGGTGCCATTTACACCAGGGGTTTTGATCTTGATCCACTGACAGGCCATGTCATGCCTGGAATACAGGCTCGTACCCACATTGCAGAAGGAATCAGATTTAATCCATGCGGCGCACGCACGCATCACGAACATGTACTGCTAAGCATTTCCTTGCCTGTCCGCTTGTTGAACGGCGAGTGTGGATCCGGGCTGACACTTGGCGAACATGGATAGTCACAGAGGCCCTGTCAGGCTTGAGGATGAGCATTCTGAATCCGACGACAGGTTCCATAGTATGATGCATGTAACGAGTACTACTCTGACAGAGTGACACGCTCCGTCCTCAACGGCCATGTGCCAAAATCTATCTCGGACTCGTCCTTCGAGTACCCGCGGATTCCTCAATAGGATGCAGCCACCTAAGGGGGATGCATACTCAGGCTAAACAGCCTATGGTTGTACGGCACTAGTGCCGGGATACGTGTATGATATACGAAGGTGTGCGGTAGTAATGTTACATACGCAAGGGCCATCTGGTGTAGGATGTCGTAATAGGTCAAGCTGACGTAGCGATGCCTTCATCGCCCTGCGACGAAGGTCTTTCCTCTTCATACGGCTTTGAGTCCGGAGCCCACTGATCGCGAGGTGTTTCTATATCGTCAGAGTCCGAACCGTCTTCGGTCTCTGCATATGTATCCTGGAACACTGCTGAGCCGGACATGGTTTGACCGTGTTCCAGGTGCTCGCCCAGATTGCCTACGACCGCGGAGGCGAATCTCAGCCCTGAAGCGCGAGAAGCGATGAAGGACGGTTCCGAGCCAGCCATGTCGTCGGTCATGTGTACCTGGCGTAGGTTGAGAAGGAAGCGCGAGATGACGATCGAGGAGAATCTAGAGCATAAAGGTTGATCAGTATGTTCGCGGGTGTGTAGTATGACCAAGAAGGACACGAACCCTGTAACAAAGTATGTGATGTCCCAGAAGACCTACCAATCAGAGTCGCTGAGCAGTTGCTGATAGTGATGAATGTGCATACGTACGTTGGTGATCTCTAAGGCCAAGTGTAAGACATTCAGGACCAGCAGCATGCTACAGGCAAAGCGTCGCATGTTCGGTATTAAGTGACTGAAAATTCGCCGGAACAGCTCACGTAAAATATATTGTCCCTGCCATTGCATGCTTCAGCGAGGGGTAATTGGAATACACTAGCGATACGCACCATCTCTCAAGAGCAGAGTTATGTGGGTGTCCTCATGTTCATGACGCTAGCTTCTTTCTTGATCTTGTATGTGTTCCTCCAGGTCACGGCAAGGACAAACACGTCCGCTGCTATAAGGCATGCGCGAGTCAAGATGAGCACTACGATACCAATTAGTTTCTGCGGATGGTATAGAATCCAACAATGCGCGCACAACTGTCGCGAGCACGTCAATAACGAGACGTCATCACACAGAATATAGACCGAACACGCACGTTAGGCTAGTCTTCGCTGATAGGAGAGAAGTGAGGTCGCAGGCAGGGCCATACCACGGCACTCGATGATGGCGTATGTCTCCCGGATGTCGCTCGCCTATAGTACTGAGGTCAAGCAGACGCAACAGATGTCACGCGGATGGAGCCTACGAGGTTTGTGCCAACTGGCACCATACTCAGGGCAAATACGAAGCTGGCGAGACGCCAATTCCGACCGCTGACAGCAAAGACGCGCAGGGCCGAGAATGCTATTGCACTGGATGAGCGGCATTATACACGGCAACACTGTGCATGGACGACGAACCTGCCCAGATCATGGACAACAGGAGCTGAAAGCTCGGCAACAGCAAGTTCACGGTTTTGCAGCTGTTTCGTTCCATCACATCAATAGAGGTCTTTACACCATTTCTCGGTGAGCTTACGCCTGGCACAGTATCAGATTCACGCATGCCGGATCAAAGGCAATACACTCACGAGTGCAGTTCCCCAGTTAGGCATTGTGAGTATCATCGCAAGGCCGAGACCTGCCGTAGCGATCCGATTGAGTAGGAATAGTAATGTGGCGCCAGTCTTCTTGCGGTTCCAAATCACGTCGATCTCTTGGGGTAGCGTGCATAAATGTTCGTAGAATATGAGTGCTGAATTCCAACCGCGTCAGGCTAGCGGTGCTCTCAGCTATTAACAACGCTCACCTGTCGTCGCAACCGCACAGTAGTTTTGTACGTAGCTGAAGGAAACCACTATAGGTCAGCGGCAAGTGTTCAGAATCAAGTGGATCACGTACCCAAGCTCAAGATTGTACACGACGTCAGCTAGTTCGGCAGCAACATCACTGTCGGACGACATGATAGAGGATAGAATGTGGGCCGAGGCTATGATACAGAGAAAGAAGCTGAAAGAGGGTAACAGAACCGCGGACCCGAGCTATAACCTTCTTGTATCCGTCCCATATGAGCAGAGCCGTAACGACAAGGGTCCGCAGAGGCTTGGCATCTCCTTCATAGAGAACGATCAATGCGCTCGCGACTAGTGGCGGGCGCGAGGCGGGTCTTGAGACATTCAGTAGTCAGAATATGGTCAGAATAAGTCATTCCACAGAGCTTCCTGACGGATCGTCGACGCCACATCGCGTAACATAGACGGCGCATCGAACACTGTCGTTGACAGCTGCTTTGGACGACCGCAACGCTCCCAGGGCCCCATCGCAATGGCGGCGCAGCGACAGCGTCGACCTGCAAACGGAGGATCGCCCAGGCATTCATCGGCGGCACAGCTTCGCTGCCGCCAATCCGATCGTCCTCCTTGACGCGACTGCGACACGGATTCAGCATGAAGTGATGCGAACTGTCAAACCACACTGTAATTGACATGATCGTATTGCTCGCGATCGGTAAGTACATGTTTAGCACTGCAGTGGACAAGGCATGAGGCTGGGAGACGCACGCTGAGAACGCAGACCCGCATACGACGGCAAGTGTTACGTTGCTAGGCACGATAGGGAGGTCATTGGGTCCATGGGGACCCGTGGGGCATGGGAGGTCGTAAGCAGATGAGACGATGCAGAGGGATTAGAAACACGATGTAGTCCAAGAGAGCAATACAAATACACAAACGACGTCGGTGAGTGTCAGAGTTGCTAGGGTTTCAGCGCAGCGATAGCGTTTCTTCCGGCGACGCGCCTCAGCACCACACGGAGGACAACAGCGCAGACACCGAAACCGACAAGCAGGACGTAAGACGGCAGCTCCGATAGGGTGGACGGTCCTCCGTTATCATTTTCGTTCGCAGGCCCGCTTGCTGTCCTGAAGCTGCCAGTCAGATCCAAGTGCTGCAGTGCGGCTGGAAGCATGGAAGTCGTCCGGCCGAGTAGAGTCGAATCTTCCGCAGGCGCTGCCTTCCGCTCAGCCTCGACACCCGGTGAGACCAGCACCTCGACTGCTTCTTCAAGCTGGCGTTCGCGCTCCTCCCGCTCCACCTCCAGTCGCTCTAACTCCGCGACCTTTGCCTCCACATCTGCCAAACGTTGTCGGAAGACATCCATGAGTGCCCGGGTTGCCGCAAGCTCCTCCGAGAGACGCACTGCCGCTTCATCTGGTACGACTTCTGCCTCCACACGCTCGTCCGTCTGTACCCCAGCCTCGGGCTCAGGGTTAACTTCTCCCGAAGGTCCTTCGTCTGCAGAAGGTGTGAAAATGGCGGTGACAACCCTCCGCTCGTCTCGCTCCTTCCGACGCCCACTGCTTGCATCTCGCCCGTGCCCCACGACTGTTCTGTGCGTCTCTGCGTCAGACAGCCCGGGCAAGGGCGGAAGGGGGTGCGGCACGCCGTTCACTCGCTTGACCGTCACACCCGGGACGCTGTCCATCTCCTCCCACGCACGTGCGCCCCACGCCGACGCTGTCTCAGCCGCGAGCAGGTCCTCCACGGACGGCTCTTCGCCAATGGCCGCCGGCGGACCTGGCGCAGTTGCACTCTGCAACGCGAAGGGGTCGGGGAGCGGGCGTCGCGTGGGACTGGGGCTCTTGAAGGGCTGCTCGTCGACGGAGGACCCACCCTCCTCACGCAGCCACCGCCCAAGCTGCGCGCGCTCGCCCTCAAGGTCCTCATCAAAGCTCGCCTCTGAGCTGAAACTCCCGCTGCGCTCGAATGACTGCACCATCCCCCGCACCCTCCCGCTCCGCGAGCGCTTCGGGCGCTCCGCCGCAGCCTGCGCGCTTTCGTCCGCAGAGAGTTCGAGTGAGCTTGTCGACGAGTTGGCGTTGTAGAATGCGTTGGAAAACATGTTCGGCAGTGGAGAGGTCGAGCCTGGAGACGGATTGGGCGAGACCTCAGGGCCCCATATCCGGCCCTTCAGGACGTTCTGGCGGAGCTCCTGGGACGTGGAGAGCAGCAGCTCGCGCCATTTCTTGTTCATGCCCATACTGACAGCATCATGAGCCACGGAAAACTATATAGAAAGATCAAACGCACCCCTCGAGATCGCCTTCCGTCAGGCGCAGGAACATCCTCCCACTGATCATCCTCGATCGCGTGAATGCCGCAATGTCCTTCGCGACGCGGACAGGCACGGGCACCGGGCCCGGCTGGCCCGCTTTCACATGTGACGTTACGCGCAGCGCGGTGGTCAGATACGTGGACAGCTGCGACGGAGTCCACAGCTTCGGGTTCGGGGGCAGGTCTTCGGGAATGGCGAGCAGCTCGAGGGACGGCTCGGCGGTCGATGGGAACGTCGGCAGGGTATCAGCGCGCTTCGTGCGGCGGGGGAAGGACGTATCCGCTTCGTAGCCAGACAGACTCGGCTCGGCACTGTGGACTGGGGACGTGTTTGCGGACATGGACATCGGCGGCACAGGGAGCGGGCGAGGCGATCGACTCGGAGACTCTGCGACGGCGTTTAGCGACTTGGATATCTTGTGACTTTTCGCGCTTTCTGGGCTCCGGCTCGCCGTCGGAGAGAGGGGAACGTAGTAGTGGCGAGTCGCTTCGTTATGTCCGGATGAGTTCGATCGCGTGAGGAGCGCGCTCGTCGTAGTCTTGACGGCGTACGGGTGAGGATTGTGCTTCAGCTTCGGGTCAGCCTTGCCAGGAGATGGGAATGAGAACTTGGATGGTGACGGAGACTGCACGGGTGGGGTAGGAAGAGCTCGTTCGGTCGTCATGATGGTTGGTGCGAAAGGACGGGTCTCGGAACCCAAAGCAGTCAGTATGCAGCAAAGTCAAAGAGGTCCTGTTGTTGAGGATGGTTGAGGTGAAGTGAGGATGAAGACAAAGAGTCGGTAACCTTCTCAGTTGTGCAGTGCGACCGCGTCGATCACACGCTACAATTCCCGCGCAATTCTTATGAGACCTATTCAGAATCATTGGTTGTTCACATACCTCCGCTGGCCGAATCCAATCCACCGCGCTTCGGCCTTGTGGGAGGGAGCTGATGACAGTTGAAGAATGCCTGTGGCTTAACCTTCGAGCAAGCTTCAGGCGACCTCGGGGCCATCGGTGTGATGGTGACACGCTGTGACCTTTTCACATGATTGTGACAACACGGTCACGCGACCTCTACGTCCGTTACCTATGAATGTATTTTTCGTTATTTATTGAGATCGAGGTTGCCCCGCAAGGTTTTCGGCCAGGTTCACTCGCAAGGTAGCAGGTTTCGCGCAGGAATGAGGTTCACGTAGCCATTTTCGCACGAGGTTCAGGTTCAAGGCTACGATCACACTGTAAGGTCCGAGATTCAGCCGAGGTCTACAGATGAGGTTTGAGGTTGAGTTACGAGGTCCGACCGCGTGAGCCATGTCTCTCAGGTACGATGTATACGCCCGAACACTGGCATCTAGCACTGCAATGCGAGTTACGAGGTTCGAGGTGTGCATGTGAGGTTCGAGGTTCGAGGTGTGAGGTTCAGGTGCGAGGTTTCAGGTCATGTGATAGGCCTCGGTGACCCCTCGGTGACCTTGTGAAGGGGGTCGTACAGGGCCGTACAGCATCCTACATGAGCCTACTGGCCATACATGTGTCTCAGGCATTCATCTGCAGCTCACGACACTGTGGCCTGCGATATTACTGATTTCTCTGCATGCAAATACTTAGGCTTTAGGGAGATGTCGGTGCTACGGCCATCTGGGGCAATGCCGAGACATGCCCGAGGTATTACCGTATTCAGCAGTGCCACCTGACCGAGTCGCTGCCAGCCTCATTCCATATGTTGTGCACTCGCTCCGTCGCGAGCATCCTCATTCGCATGTGCTGAGCCCGAGCAGAAAGTGTGATTAGAGTCCATTTCACTCCCTCAAGGCCTGGCGACACCTCAAGTTTCCTCTTCTACCATGCTTCCCAGCACGTGTTCTGCGTTTGGGCGCCCATCCCTCGCTCCGACGCTCCCGTCTACTGACCTACTAGTAGTGCCCCTCTCACCCTCCTTACTTCCCTCCTCGTGCGTCGTCTGTAGTCGACGTGGTGAGCCGCAGCCACAGAAACTCACGTCTATCGCACTTACCATCTGATAACGCGGCAGACGTGCTGTCAATGTGCCAGCATGCACTCTCGCCTCGATGCCGGTTCTCTGCCTCTGCCATCCCGCTGTGTTCCCCATCCTCGACACTCCCGCCCCCGAACTTCTCACAGCGATCATTGCGCATCGACTCAACCGCGGCTGCTGCGGCTTCCACCTCGGCCATTGACAGTCGCTCGCTGGACGGCGATCGGTCCTCTCTATGACGGATGCCCGGCTTCATCGGAAAACAGGTCGGCCACCGGAAAACAGTTCGGCCAGCCCGAGAGGTGCACCGGGGAGCACAAACTGCCTCACTGGGGCCCGCAAGCCGCCGCACGCAATCGCTACGCACTGCACACTCCGGTCGTCCACACCCTTGGCGTATTTTGGAGCCACGAAGCGCAGACACTGAACAGAAACACAACAGATTGGGTAAGCATCGTCGCCTCGATTCGACCAGGACACACAACATTCACCTGATCCCACAGCGTGCCGTTCCACGTCTCCCTCATCCACCCTGTCCAAGTCAGCTCGCCGCCGGGCCATCGATCCTGTCTTCATCGGGGAAGCCACACTCCTTGCCTCGCTCGCGCCAGGCCGTCTGCATGTGCATGCGCTGCCAGTGGCGGGCTGATTGTCGATGGTTCTGTGTGCCTCAGTGTGCAGAGGCCGGTGCGAAGGTAGGTTAGCCAGACGACGATCTGTACAGGTGGTGCGGCGTGGTGCTGCGCAGATCGCCCCGGAATCGACTTATGTCAATGAGATTCAGGGAGGGAAGGTGTGTCCTTTGTATCGGCGGCGTTTCGAGGGCGTCAGGACTATGCCCGGGCGAAGGTGGATTATCGCGTCAACACGAGAGACAGCTCATCGTGCAGGGGTACGGTGAGTTTCCTCTGGGTCTACAGATCGCCTTGCAACGTTAGGACATCGTCAAATGCCATTGGGCCAGTGTGGCCCCTTTGACGGCAACAGACGCAAAACACGTCACGTTGGTGCCGCTGTTTCCTGGGTGCTGACACTGAGTAGTGGGTATGAGTTGATCGCGGGCGCGACTGCGATTGTTGCTACTCGGCTACTCGCGCGGGCATAGGTGACCGTTGGTGGCTGCGCACCACTGTGGGTTGACGGTGTTTCGACAGCACATGATGCAGGGTAGTGTCTGGTAGCATGAGTTGTGGGACGGCTATTAATGTGCGATTGTTCCGCATGGTGCTGTTCCGGGAAGCTCACTGCTATGTACAGTGCCGGACAACCAAAGGCAACAAATTTTGTCGACCGTTTTGCCCGCGCACCGGAGTCATCGGAAACGATGCAGATAGGCTCAAGGAACATTTTGAGCTACCTCCGAGCAAAATCCATCGAGCCGTTGTCCCATAAAAGTCAATATACTAGTTTTGACCCCAAAAATATTGGCCAACCCCTAAATCTCGTCCAAAAACCGCCGAAAAACCGCCAATCGACTCCTTTTGATGAGAGGAGTATGATCCCATATTATCGTGGCAATACCAAAAGTTCCGGTGCTTCAATAAATTCCTGAAGTCTCGGCGCTAGTGACTTGCCGCTCGTGGGATATGATTAGTTCGCTTCGTCTTGGCATGCTGTATTCGCACTTAGACCGTTTGCAGATAGCATTTGCTTCGTTCTATAGTGCTTAACACTTCACAATCACGATGTTGTTGCACCGGATTACTTGTAAGTACTGTTGATCACATTGTGCAATACTGGTATTGGCATATGCTTGAAGTCGTACCCAAGCCCGAACGGACATATCTGATCTGAGCGATTTCGTGCCGCGGCGAAACTGGTATGTTTGCAGTATGTCAATAAGCGAATGATAGCGTCTCCATTTATAGCAGGTCAGTCAAGTTATCAACTATTTACTGTCGATTTGACCAGGCCACCGACCTCTTGATTCATGCTACTTACTGCTGCTGCTAACTAAGTTGTCTACACAAGATATGCGTTCTCAGGTCACTTATGGACTTGCTGCGTGGTCAGGCTGCCCCAAACATCGCGATATGAGACCCTGTAGGGCGCCTAATATGCCGATGAACGACCTCAAAATATTGGCCAACCCAATTTTTCGTGGGAAAAACTTCGGAAGACCATTTTTGTGCGTATTTCGCCCCCCTGAGTCCATTCCTGCAGTCAGTTTGCCCCAAATTTATTCCGATCGGGCGCTACAAAATTTGTTGCCTTTGGTTGTCCGGCACTGTACGCTGTAAGCAGTCCTCAGACTTATACTCCAGCAGCATAGACAGGCCAAGGAATGTAGTCTCAACATGTATCACGTTACATTAAATGCGCTAGAACATAACGAATAACGATACTTTCATGACATTATCTGTCGGATATCCAGCCTAGACATCCTGCGCAAAAATTCGGCCTGACGTGCGGTAAGCCTCAGAGCACATCGAGGATCAATCAATCAGATTGGCTTGACTCGCTGTCCTCGTCATTGCTCACTCCTGGTCATCGTCACACTTGTCCACTGTGTTGTACATCTCGTTCTCCGACACTCTGAGGCAATAATTTGCAACACAGCCATTGTAAGTTAGCATCATCTGTCCCTCCGGGTTCTGCACTCACACTAGTAGCTTAGCATGGAAGCATGAGTGACGATGCTACTGGACGCGGGCCACAGTCGCTGTTAAGCGAGTTCTACCACCGCTTCAATGGATATGTCCATTCAGTCGAGACTGCCCTTGCGAATCCGACAGATTCGACAGTACTCGAGCGCCTTGGAGATGATCTCAATCAGTTTGGGCAGCTCGTCACCGAGGTATGTCGCGGTCATGATACAATCAGGTGAGGTTACTGATCTCACCTACCACCGTGGAACAGCATGCAGCGACATTCCCTCCAGGTGAACTGGGCCACATTCAAAATGGTGTCGGTCTTATGCTGTACGACATCCGTCTGCAGTACCGCGAAGCCCTGGATCAGTCTCACCACGGTCGGCCTGAAATTGTGACACGGGCTCAAACTGGTCGGCCTGGTCGGCCTAGGATCACAATCGACCCGACTTGGCTAGAGTGGGCATATCAGCATCGTTCGATTGCAGGCCTCGCTCGTTTCTTGAATGTCGGGCGATCAACAGTCCGCAATGCTCTACTGGAATACCAGATCGCCGAACCTCAGCAAAATCCCTTCCCCACATCTGATCTCTCGGCCGAACCAATCCAGGTGTCGGAAGATGATCACGATGACCTACTAGACCCGATTCTCCCTGAAGCCTTAGCTCACATGGATGGGCCTGCTATGATGGGCGATGGCCAATATGCGGATCATATCTCGTCTTTTACCGGTCCTTTAACCCTCCTGACCGATGCCCAGCTTGATGACCTCCTCAAGCAGCTTCGCATGCATTATCCCCGTGCAGGCATCACGATGCTGGATGGAATGCTGCGACAGCTCGGCCACCGTGTACCTCGTCAGCGAATACGATCTTCCCTTTCCCGCATTGACCCTATCCACCGGACCTTTGAGCGTATTCGCATACGACGCCGAAAATACAAGGTGGCCGGTCCAAATGCATTATGGCATCATGACGGCCAGCATGGTGTGTTCGGTCACCAGTGTTTTGGGGCTCTTACATGACTGTACTGACGATGACTGGATATATTAGGCCTTATCCGCTGGAAGATCGTAATCCACGGATTTATAGATGGTTACTCTCGTCTCATAACTGCACTACGGGCACATGGCAATAATCGTGCAGCTACTGTTCTCCAGCTGTTCCTTGCTGGAGCAGAGATCTTTGGGGTACCTTCCCGTGTACGTGGCGATCATGGTGTAGAGAATCTGGCTGTTGCTGCATGGATGGAAGCGAACCGCGGTGAGCGACGGGGCTCGTACATATGGGGCAGGTAAGGCATCTATCTAAGGGATGGGATTTCAAATTGTGATTCGTGAATGACATCGCATGGAATTATAGGAGCATCCACAATGTTCGCATCGAGCGTCTCTGGGTCGATGTCACTGCACAAGTCGGTGCAAAGTGGGCGGAATTTTTCACGACACTCGAGGTTCATTATGGCCTTGATCTCAACAACGACAATCACATCTGGCTCCTACATCTGCTCTTCCTCGATCGCATCAATGACGAGCTTGCCTTCTTCGCTGATGGTTGGAACCACCACCGAATCCAAATCCGAGATGGGCCCAATCGCTCGCCCATAGACATGTTCGTCTTCGACATGCTCGTTCATGGAGTACGTGGAGATCAATTGCCCGATGAAGCTCAGACTATGGAGGAGCTGGAGGTGTATGGTGTCGACTGGGAGGCACTACGCGAGGATCGTCTTTTGCGTGCCTACCATCAGAACAACACCCAAACCGATGGTGCATCGTCATGGATTGGTAGGGTTGGTCCACCCGAGCGGCTGAACGAGGTCGAGGTTGAACCTCCCGAGGAGCCAGGAGTTGATGCTTTGGACAGAGTCATTGGTGTCCTAGCACAGGCGATTGAGCCGTGGTCGGCTCATGCAGATCAAGCAAGTCTAGCAGCCTGCTGGGTGAATGCATTGGCATACCTCCAGAGCCAGTATATGGATATGTTTTGACAGTCGGGCTATTGATTGCATTATCTGTACTGTACATAGTCCATGCGAAACTCATTCTCTCCGGGTGACGACTGGCTGGCATTTCGTTACTACTACGAGCCTACTAGTACGACAATAACGACTGTATTTTGTGACGAGTGGTACCGCAGTCGCGCTGCACCCAATCTGTGCCAGTGTCAGGGCGGTAGATCACGAGCGACTCGGAGTCCAAAGTTTGACGTACATCTGAGTGACCGAGTCATAGCCTCCGACTCGGAGGCGCCGCACTCGCACCGAGTCAACGGGCTCCGCTACGCCCGCTCGGATAGCGAAGACGACCATCCCCTGTATACAGCAGTAAATGTTCCCACAGACACTCAGCAATGCTACACCCAAGATCAGTGGATCCGAGTCGTACATGCGGTGAGAGTTCGTGCTTCTTTCGTGCGGATGATCCCGAGCCGCACTGCCACTGCTTCTTCGCACCGAGTCATTGATGTGGCTCACTGATAGCACCTCCCAGGATCCCCCCAGGCTCTGGCTGTCGCTGGTCGGTGTGCCAATCCTTGGTTTGACGAGCAGAACAGCTTCAAGGCTGTGTGAATGGCTCGGATGTCTGGGGCTCGGAATAAGGGGAGGCAAGTCACTCACACTTTCAAGTACCTCCAAGGTGTGTTTTGAGCGATGTTGTGACTTCCGTGTCGACTCTGACTGTTCTAGGCTGTCGTTCCTCCCGATGGTAATTGATGTTCCACTGTACATGCTGCTACAATAGCCTCACAGCTCGATATGGCTGGCTTCTTCGCTTCAAAATGGTAATATCCATCGTGGTGTGAAGAAGCCAATCGTAATCGCTCAATCCTGAGCAGTCATCTGTGAGCAAATGCCGAATGAAATTATTTATGCTGACCCTGTCCATCGAGGATTGGTTGTGCTGGCCGAGGCCAGCAGAACTACTCACAGGCTCGTGGTGAGAGTCTGTATCTCCCCGACCTGGATTGCATGCCGAAGTAATCCCTGTAAGTACATCTCTGTATATAACTTGTCGTACTTATTTGCTGACCTTGTCGCATCGTCTTCCAGGAGGTTTTGAATTGCAGTAGCCCGATGGAGATGCTCGTCGAGCTGGATCTCACGATGTCAGTCTTTGGATAGAAGGGTGGCGACTGCTGCTCGTACTGCTGCCATATACCTGTGCCCGAATCAAATTGAAGACAGCAGGAATACAGTACAATATGAGAGCAGAACCCGATGCATAGCGAGGTCTGCCATAGGCCGAGTCGCCATGGCCTATGCCAGACTTGCCATAGAGGGCAAGTTCGGTTTTGGCCTCACCTTCCGACGGTGCCCACTCGCTCTTTCCCCACTATACTCTCGTCGTTCTTTTCGTCTGCTCACACCCTTGCCATTCAGTCGGCAAGCCACCTCCTCTCATTGCTTCGTCGTTCCTGCACTCTCCCAGAATTGTCTCTCCAACATTGATTGAGGTTTGTTGCCCTTCGTGCGAAGACCTTTCGGGCTGTTCAACCCAGTTGTAAATTTTACAGTCGCTCACTCCTTCGTCGAAAAATTTCTACTGGAACTGTGATTATAGGCCTGTTCTACACAGCCTGTTTCACTCGTCAATCCAATATATCCAGTATGTGCTTCCCGACACTGTCAAAGACGATCAGGCGACAGCTCACTGCCTGTCCCATAGTTGTTTTCAGCCCTGTTACCTGTATGCCAGTATCCCCTGCTCTTCTCGTTCTGTGCTCTTTCTGACACCTCGTGCAGACTTCCTTTAGTGTCTCACAGTCTCAGTCGCCATTCGTTCGTCAAGGTAAGATACTCACTTTTTGCTACCGATTCGCCTACATCAGGAAAACCCTATTTCCGTAATTCGCGCCAATATGCATAATGTACCAATATTGTACGGACTCGCAACAATGGAAGATTATTCTGAACACATTATCGATATCACAGAGAACACGGGCAATGTGCAACAACAGTTTTATGATTCGCTCTAATACAGGTTATAGTAGCTATGTGAGTCCTTTGTCGGATTAAGATAGAAGGCCGTACATTCGTCCAAAACGTTCGTGCTTTGCCAGGCATTCGGAACAGGTCCGCCCCACTTTGGAAAGAGGTGTACGCTGCGCTCAAGTAGAGTAAGTGGTACAACAGATGCTATCTTCGCGTTACCCGTCAATCTCTGTACTTTGTACATTTGATATCGTGGGTCAGGTTCAGCCGTGAATTTCGAGAACCATTCGATGTACACTAGATGCCGTGGGACTTGAGTGAGTGTCGGGAAGAGCCGTAGCAGGTATTTTTGTGGCAACGAAAAGACCGCTCGCACTTGTCCAATGCGTGTATCTATCACCGCGGCAACAATCAATTCATCAGTATTCAAAGTGCCGGATACATAGTAGGAAGACATACCCTGTAAACGAGCGCGAGGCTGACCAGTATCGCGCTGAACACGAACAAGTGCTGTGTCGAAGCGTGGATGAGCGAGAACATTGCCATGTGACCCTACTCGTAGGGGCTGTGCATGAATTGAATCGAGGGTTTCATTGCCGTAGTACTCCATATTGCGGAATTTGATCTTGTGGTACACCGGGAGGGCCTGGAAAGGGAATGTGAGATTGGCAGCTCGCCGTTCAACCTCGTTCTTCGTCAATGTCGGTGCATTCAACTCCACTACAAAACGAGCCAGAGCCGGCATGAGGTGCGTCGCGCCGTACCCCGAAGGAGCCACAAGCTCGGTGATAGGTACAGCGTTGCGGGTAGGCCACTTTGTCATGTGGTGATACAACGGACACGCCATATCGGGTGGCCGCCAGCGTGTTTTTTCATCGGCAGCGGCGGGCTCAGGTTCCGTACGACGAGGGTCTGCTTGAGCTTCCGCGTGGAGAATGCGCCATTTGACGTACTGCGCATGCTGCAAGACCTTTTCGCGGCGCTCGAGCCATTTTGTCATTTGGGGGAATTCGTTCTTATGGTTGGTCGAGCGATAGGCTTCTTTTGCGAAGTCGATATGAAGGCGTTCTGTTGCTTCGGTGTTGTAGTTATCGGTCGTACCGTAGAGCTTGATCGCGCGAACATAATGAAGAAGCATATGGAGCTTTGGGATGAGGAAGTTGCCACGCGCACCGAGGCTGACGAAGATAGACTTCTTCGTATGGAAGTCAGATAGTGTGCGTTCAAGCGCGTCGAGCGTCGTGCTCGAATGGACCGAATACTGAGCCATGTATAGGAAGTCGAGGAGGGACTTTGTTGCGCTGACCAAATCCTCCGTTGACTCGCCGTGCGGCAGACGTACGTCGATGACAAGTCCAAGAATGAACCGAGCGATTTGCTTGTGCTCGGTTCCTGTCACGCGCGTCAGACCAGAGATGCCTTTCTGGAAGATATGAATGCTGTGGTTCGGGGGAAGACGTTTGACTCGCGCGTCAATCTCGTGCTCGCCAACGATATCCGTCAGCCACGCCAGGAGGTGCTTGATGATGCCTTGATGTAACTGATGAAGAATATCGGGCGTGATTGCGCGGTATATATCGACGTACGGTAGGCCTTCCCAGAACGGGTGTTGGATTGGCTTGATGCCGGCGTCATCACAAGCACGGTTGTATTCACCAGTCCCCGCGAAAGCGAGTGCATCCAGCGCTTCGTCGAGATTGCGATAGTCGTATGGGCAAGGGTATGTACCAAGTTCGTCGTGAGGGCATTTGCAGATTGGACAATCTCCAGTGTAGGTCCCCGTCACGAGGACCTGTTCCGGATAGTCGCCAACGTAGATCACCAAGATCGGGTGGCAGCGCCGGACAATACCATCTCCGCTTGCCATAGGGACACCGTCAACGCCAGCGACACGGAGAGGCTCAGTCGCCATCGACATGCAGGCGTGGAAGAGGTTCGCGAGGGTCCTGCGGCGAGCTGCCTTATTCTTGATGTGCTCGAGCCGGCTGGTTGGGAGGTATGCGAGGAGAATCTGTCCTCGGTGCGATGGTTTCCTTCGAATCTCCTTCGGCAGATTCCCAATCGTAAGGTAGACTGGGTACGCAGTCTTGTTGCGGAACGATGTCAGCTGGGTTTTGTCTGATGATAAGATGACTGGGATGATTGTCGCTCCTGGCATCTCGCTCTCCAGATGCTTCTGTATGTGATTTTAGCACTAGATTTGCTATCGAGGCTGTTAGCTTACCTGAGTTGCCCACCACCACTGTCCCGTATGTAGATCATGGTACAGGCGGATGGTACAGTCGGCGTCGGCATAGTGGCGCTCGGGAGCAACACATATGTACGCGCATGCTCAGTATCACCGTAGAGAGCAGCAATACATTCTAAGATGTCACGACAGAACATCGCGAATTGTTCGTCGCCTACACAAGCTTCAAAACGATGGAACGCTGGCCGACGATTCGGCAGCTTGTTGTCGATAATCTTGTTGAGCTCATCCGCGTTCTTGTATGACAGACCAGTCGTTCGCGAACCTTCCAGCAAATGTAAGTCACATAAGTCAAACGTTCATGGTACTGTTGCCGACTTACCTCTTCTATAGCGAGCAGATCAGAGAAAGCCGTCGACCCCAATCCACGCAGTTTCGCCCACTGGGCAATCTCCCAATCAACGCGAGATGCGAAGGGCGCGTACAAGTTATCATCCTTAGGATCAACCTCGTCTGCATAGGTCTCATATCCCGAACGTGCAGGTTGACCCACAGGAGGCGTCGAAGTTTTCCCGGCTTCACCGCCGAATGGGACTACATAGGCGGGAGATTGGCGGAGCTGAATATGCGCGTCGACATGTATGCCACCAGGGGCAGCGGCCGCGTCGGGGATGCCCGAGGACTCGGGCCCGGGACAGGGTCGATGTCCATAGCAGTAGACGGGGCGTGGTGCACTGGAGGATCGAGCGGAAGATCGTCGCCTAGGGCTGTAGCCACCTCAGTGAGGTCTTGACCAACGTCTTCATCGTCAGAGTCACTGTCCGAGTTGCCGCCCGACTCGTCATCATGCCGACAGGTTGCTGCGTCGGTGCTCGCGTCCACATCCGCATCTCCATCGTCAAAGGGAAGGTCTCCAGCAGCATACTCACCAGCAGCTCCGAAGTAGTCTCCCTCAAATGCAACTGGTAAGTCTTCATCGTGTGGAGCATCAGCTGTGGAATGCATATCCACGTCTTCTCGATCTCGGTCCCCATGCTTCGACTGCGACCGTGAACGCGCAGCCCGTCGATGACTATCTCGGCGACTTGGATAGCGCATAGCATCCTCGTGTCGTTGACGTGCGAGCTGACAAGCTCCCAGGGTACTTTGTTGTAGATGTCGAATGAAGGCGCCATGGCCAGTGAAAGAGGATGCGCAGCCGCTGCAGATGTATGGCATAGCGAGGTCGATTGATCAATACCTGAAGTAAATACAAATGAGTTGCGCAGTAGGGTCAAAAGACGGCTATGACACTCACCAAAGTATAGAAGCGTGAGTACAGAGTGCTGAATGACTAGCTAGAAATGTGTTGACACTCGGCACTTGCGAAGGTAGGAGTTGAACGTACGGGAATGTCACACGGTCGACCTCGCTAGTGGCCGTGCATATTTTGCACATTCACAACCCGCTACATCACATGTCAACGGGTGCCAGCAGATCCCGTTTGGTGCCCTTGTTCCTTCCCTTCGACCGTACTTCGGTTTGGTTTGTTACGTCGCTGTCCTGCCAGTGTTTCTTCGCTGTCCTGTTTCTTCGCTATCCGACCTGTTCCTTCGCTGTCTTGTTCCTTTGCTGTCCTGCTGGTACCTCGCTATCCTATTCATATCATCCACATCAACAATCGTTCCGTGTTCGAAGGCTTCAGCTTACCATGTCAACCGCTACGCACCGTGGCCCTCGAGCTGGTCGGAAGTCAACCGCGGATATGGGCATGGTCCAGCACGATCCTGATAATGAAGAGAATCCTCCTTTGTGTGAGCTGTCCGCCAATGTACAATAGCTGGATCTACTTACCCCAGCTCGCGCTCATCGTGTACAGCTGGACGCCCTAGCCGTGTTGCTTCACAGGGTGCTTCGAAAAGTGAATATCACGCAGACACCTGTTGTGGTATGATACTCACCTATTCGGTATCATGATGTAGAGTGGGCGTCGATGATCCCAAAGAGTCGTGCGCCGTCAAAACCAAAACCTGATTCTTCGGAGCAGTCAACCGATAAGTGTAGGTCGCATACACATCCTACTCCAACTGTGTAGACTCACCCTTGCATCCAGCAAACGCCTACCAGCCTATGCAAGCAGTAGTTGCAACGAAGCCGGACAAGGAAAAGCGCAAGAGAGCGGAGTCTGTAGTTGAGAGAGGTGGCCTGGTCGGTCATCGCGCTGAAGAGGAAGTGTCGGAGCGCCACAAGCCGAAGAAGGCCAAAGTTGTGCGCTCCGTCAAATCTGATGGTTCAAGTAAGTTGCAGTCCGTGGGCAATGATCGCGATAGCAGATACTTGAGTATGGTCCCCGTGCTCATCAAATGATCCCCTCTGCATAGAATCTAGGCGACATGGACCTGCAGTCATTAACGATGATTCGGACTCCGGAACAGACATCCGAATTGCGAAGCCAATCCGAGTCAAGTCCTCCGGCGCTACTAGGTCAGCGCCACTTCGCCCGAAGTCACAAGAGTCTAGTGTTATGCGCTCCCAGCCTCTTGCTCGTATTCTTCCACGGGCTGCTACTCCTGCCAACATTGAAGACGCTCTCGGTGACAGCGGCGAAGAAAGACAGGGCACCCAATCACAGGAGGAGGATGACGACGAGGAAGTGCCGGAGCCTCGTGAACAATGTGACGACTTCGATGTGGAGGTATGCTGTAATAACTTCGCACTCCTATGCCGCATTAACATTCGTCGCAACCAGCGAGTCATATTCTCACACTCAGGTGCGTAATTTGTTGAGCTGTATGGCACAAAACAAATTGTACTAAGTCAGAGTCGACACAAGGTGATCACGAGGACCTAGTACACCACAGGGGCACAGACTCTCCGAGTCGATCATCGAGCGTGTTGTCGTACTTACC
>NW_025955300.1:0-42771 GCF_022376445.1 Fomitopsis serialis | reverse complement strand
ACCGCACGCTTGCGCGCGGACAGGTCCATGCCGAAGCGCTGCTCCAGCCTCGTCCGGATCTCGCGCTTCGTCGTCGTCGCGAGGTCCGCGTTGCGCAGAATGTCCTCCACCGCGCGGTCGATCTCCGCATCCGACGGCCCGTCGAAGTAGCCCGCCTGTTCCGGCGTCTGCGTCCGCGGAATGTCCACGCCGATGTAGTTACTCGCTGGCCGCGACGGCGTCGGCTGGTAGAGCCCGCTTGGTGGAGCCCCCATAGGTGCGGGATAGCCCACAACGGACATCGTCGGCGTGTTCCGCCCGAGTGGTAGCCCGGGGCGGGTACATCATCATGTTGGCCTGTGAGGGCGATGGCGAGTACGCACGGGACATGGCGGGCTCGTAGAACGTCTCGCGGCCGTAGATGGACCCGGTGCGCGACTCGGCGTATCCTTCGTTCATCATCTTGGTCGGAGGCACCCACGAGCCGATGCTATGGTTGGACTCTTTGTCCAGAGTTCATTTTCCTGTCATATATACCATCAGCATTGCGGAGATCAATGCGCGCGAAAGCACATACGTAGTCATTCCAGACTTCAACGGAATCACCCTCGGATCGAACTTGCCTTCATCCTAGACGAGAAAAATAACATTCAGCTGGACATCCTCGATGCAGAGGGCAAAGGCGACGTACGTGCACAACCAGCTTCTTACCAGCCTCGCCCAAGACGACACGCGTGGCACCCCACGAGAAGTCGTCCATGCGCCAGAACGAATACAGCGGCAGGAAGAACGAGAAGATCGGGATGGCAAGGATGTAGAACACCATCCACCCGATCATGTCCCACTTGCGGCGCAAAATGAACACTAGTGCCTGCAGACCGTAGACGGCAGCAATCATAATGGCTGAAATGACTGGGATGCCTTGTTTTTCGCCGACCGCGCGGTAAATCAAGTAGACATCTACGTGTCGACGATCCATCAGTATCTAAATGCACATAAATGTGAGATGACCACTCACGTAGCAACCGTGACGGGCTGGATGAGCGTCGAGACCAAGTCGATCATGACGATGAACCGCATCGAGAAACAGCAGAATCCACACATCTGCTCCAAGAAGACAAGCTCGCCAGATTGTGTACCGTCGAGTTGATCCAACGCCGACGCTGCGACAGCAGAATCTTCCAGTCGTCTGGCGCGACCGTGTACGCGTGCGCGTCCCGATGAAGAGCGTCTTGTACATCGGGAAGTGTTTCATGACCAGCGTCGTGAGGTATCGATCTTCTCCGAGGTGCAGCAGATTCTTCATGTGCAGCGTGTCGACGCGGTTTTCGGAGTAGTTGTCGATGATCTGGTTCGAGATGAACAGCGGCTTGTGTGTGTCGGGCGTACGCAGACGATAGAGCGTGAAACAACCCGGCAAACAAGAGACGGAACCGAATAGGGACTCGAATGCCTTCGCCATGTGGTGCGAGATAAAGTATTCGTAGACCTGCGCAAAGTCTGAGCGATCGCGCGAAACAACATCGAATGCTATCACCCACCTGCATCATAGTCACGATGGACTGTTTGGCGTTCGACAGCTCAGTCTCTCCGCAAACACCGATCGCCTTCTTGTCATGCACCATACTATGGGATAATAAATGAACAGTTCATGGCGGTCAGATAGAGTGCACTTACGCCGAGATTAGCCTGTTGAGCGACAACGGCTCAACCGTAGTGTCGGCATCGATCATGAAGACGTATTCGTAGAACGACGGGTTCACACCGATGACATTCTTGATCTGGTGATACATCTCGAGCTCCAGCGGGTTCATCGGAGCGTTGAAATGGACCTGTAGGAGAAAGCATCAGCCTCGTTCAATGATGCAGCAGCCCAAGAGGCATACCTTGTTCAAGAAGCGCATGAGCAACATCTGTGTATCACGCTTACCACGGTTGCCAGGTCTCGACTTTTCGCCGGGCTTGCCGCACTTGACAACGACCAAGTAGGGAACGACATGGCCGGCTGTCTCGTAGAGTCCAGAGTACACCTTACCCATATTGTGTTGTTTCGCGCCCTCACCAAGGGACAAGAAGCTGAGCGGCTCGGCGTCGATGTTTGGAGGCGCGCCCAGGACATCCAAGACGATGCGAGGGGTCGGCTGGTCGTTGCCGGAACCGACGACCATACCATCGCAAACGATCAGGAGGAGCTTACGCTTGTCGTCGTACTTCAGCTTCGCGAGAGAGGTGATTGTCCGCTGGAGTGACTGGAAGCCTTCCGTGTAACAGGGAACCTGGCAGATGACGAACTTGTCATGGTCTTCAGGTGCGCGCTCCGAGCCGAAGTTAATCGAGGCGATGAACTTGAATCCAATGACGCTGACCATGACGATAGACAACGCAAGCAGGATGTAAGTAGCGAACTGGCACTTCGGCGAATTGCGCGTGTCGACCCTGCCGATGGCGAATAGGTTGCGGAGGCACGTCTTTTGCCACGTAAGGACCTGAGAGTCCAAACCGAGGCTGTTGATCCTCTTCGTCACGTCTTGCCCTGAGTTATACTGGAAAACGCTAACGACGTCTGGGCTCATGAATTGTGTGTCGACATTCGTACCGGACGGGAGCACCTCGTTGTTAAGCGGAGCGACTGACGGCGGGGACGTGATGTAGTGGTGAGATCGTAGATGATACCGTCGTAAACGCCAACAGCGCTGCCCTTGTTCGCCATGTTGCTGAGATCAGACATCGTGTAGCCCATCCAGCCAACTCGGTTGTTCCAGCGCATCTGCACCATCTGCTCGAAGTACCAGTCAGGTCGAGAGTCATCAGTCCATGCGCGGAAGTCGTGATATTGCGCGTTGACGTCCGTTTGGTTGGCCGAACTGAGTTGGGATGTAGGGGCTCACAGAACCACTGACACCATTGCAAAGCGCGCTAACCTATACCGACCGCGTGAGCAGGGCTGTTATACAACAATACAATTGGTCTTAAACTCACCTGAATTGGGAAGAGATCATCCGAGGCTACACCGCCATAATTGAGGACCGACTTCTCCGCTACGACGGGTACGACAGTCAGATGCGTCACGGCGACTTCTGTGAGATCGAAGACTTCGCCGTGAATCGAGGTGTATACGTTATTCGGGCTGTTCTTGTACGAATGCGCCTGCAACTCGCTCGTCGAGAACACATGCGCCGTTGGACAAATGAGACCACCGAAGATGACGATGACGAAGACGACACAACCACAGACGAACCAGATGAGCATGTTGAGCGCCAGTTTCTCTCGCCACGCTTGTTGGATGTCAGGACGCTTCATCCGACCGACCCATGCGAGCAGCGGAGTAGGTATCCAGAACGTGAGCATCCAGCATATCATCACCCACCGCCGGCGCAGTGTGCTCTCCTTGAGAACCTCCGTCGTCTCGCCTTCCTGGATTTCTCCAGCGAGAGGCTCCTTACCGGAGAGGAGGCCTTTCTTGTCTGCGTCTTGGAACATGTTACGAGATGGGTGCGTATGACTCGGTGTAGGCTGACGCAGTCTCCACGTCGCGATGGCTCGTGTATGCGCTCCGTCCATCATAGTCGTCGCTGCGCAATGACTTCCTCTCGTCGAAGTCGTCGTACATGTCCCGCGCTGGAATGGAGAGGCGTTCTGCACGAGCGGCAGCTGCTGGTTAGACTGCCCGAACGGATCATTGTAACCGCCCTCGTAAGGAGACTCGGCGTCGGGAGTCAGGTACGGTGCGTACGGATCGCGAGAGCTCGTGGCCGAGCCCGGCCTCTGCTTCCGCATCCCGCATCCTGTTACGTTTCTGCTCCTCGGTGTCCTTCGAACGCAGATCGTCCTCTAGCGCGTGGAACGCATGTTGCGAGAGGTAGACCTAGATTCTCTGTTAGCTGAGTACAGTGCAAAGTCAACCGAGACTTGCCTGGCTCATACCGAGCACGATATCTTTCTCATCAAGACCCAGTGCTGTACGTGCTTGCTCTATGCGTTCCCGCGGTTCGCCTTCATGCACATTGAGCACCGCGAGGTGCCCACTGTAACGATCTACGAGCTCCTCGGGTGTCATGTTCGCCTCGACATGACATACATCTCTTCGCCACCTCCGCGAGGCCAGGCTCGGACCTGGCCCTTGACCGAGCGGCCTCGAGCTGGTTCGGGAGCTGGAGTCGTTGGGGTTGACGCAGAACACGTACCAGACTGTGTTTCTCCAGCGTCTCGAACAGCGTGTCCAACGCAGACCGGAACTCGCCGCCACACACGGTGGCCCGCTGGCCTGTATGCGTACCTAGCGGCTCTCGTCATCACGGTCCTTCTCGTCGACCTCGCCGCTTCCCTGACGGTCGGCATGCGCTTGATGGTGCCTTCCTGCGTACGGACGGCGCGCGCATGGGCTTCACAGGCTGCTGCGCGGACACGATGGTGTCCTCGTCGCGTGGGTGCGCTTGCGTCGCGATCGCCTTGCTGAGTACAGGCTGCGAACGAAGGGATTTGATGATCCGGAACCGTCCGCCGGAGGACCTCGCCCGCGCTCGTGCCTCGCAGGAGGGAGACGAAGTCAGGGTTGAGTGCCTCGAGATTGCGCTCTAGGAAGTTCTCCGACGAATAGGTGACCGGGCCGGTGAAGTGGTTGACCGTGAACGTCGGGAAGCCCGTACGGTCAATGGATCCCGCTTGAATGAAGAGTGGTTGCCCACCGCTTCGTGAACGCCTCGACCATCGTATGGCTGCTCTTCTTCGGCATGCGACGTGCCTGGTCGTCCATGATGTGGATGAGGCCGCCCGGCTGTTCTGCAGCAAGCGGAGGCATTCCGATTGTCAAGTAGGGTACCTGTGGGACATAGCGGGAGATCCTTCACTGTTGTACTCGGCGACGTGGCTCTCGAACAGCTTTCTTTGGATGAAGTTCTGCAACCGCTCGTTCGCGAAGTTAACGCAAAACTGGTCGAGGGAATCGGTCGGCTGGTGAGATTCTGAGGACCGGGCAGGTCGAGAGGCCAATGAACGTGTTGAAGTCGTCGCGGCAGAGGCGCTGGTTGATATGCTCGTTGAGCCACGCGAAGAGCAAAGCGTACACGACTTCGCGAGCTCGTCTCGGTTGTCTGAGGCACCATCGGGGTCCAGGAAGACCGTGCAGACCTCCTTTTTCACGAGCTTTGTCCGATATGATAAAGACGCTTCGAGAGCGGAGGTTGTACGCGAGGAAGTCGGCGACAATGTCGAGGACGTCAGTGTTTCGGACGACGCGGCCTCTTCATTACGGAAGCGATCGATGGTGAACTCGAGGTTGCCCAGGTGAAGAATCGCGGCGACTAGCTGGCAGGTCTGCGCAACATGCCGTTTCGGAAGCCACGTTCTTGAGCGCCATTTTTAGCTGGTCAACCTCACGGCGTCCTCGCTCCGTCCAGCACTCCCAGCCCCACGGCCGCCCGCATTGCGCAAGCCGATGTAGCGATACGTGGTCTTCTCGTGCAGGTGGAGGTGCTGTCGCTCCTCCGGCGATGCCCCAGCGACGAGGTAGTAGAATGTGGAAGTTCCGCTCACCGAGGGCGCCCCGGCGACGCGGTTGCGTTCCAGGTAGTAATCCAGGGTCTTCATACCGCAGAGCGGCCACGCTCGGTGAACTGCAGCTCGGTGTACTTGCCAAACCGCGAGGCATTGGGGTTGAAAAGTGTGCGTGCGTTTCCGAACGTCTCGAGAACGAACTCGGCGGCGGGGACTTGGCCGACGAGCTTCGAGCCCTTCTTCCCTGGCTGGCTCACACTGAGCTCGAGCAGCGTTTTGATCGCCAAACGACGGTTCTCCGACTTGCCACTACCAGTCTCTCCGCTGCTTCGAGTCAGGAATCCGCGCGAAGTGTAACGAGTGATAAACAACGCACGTCAAGAGAATTGATTGGTCCTGAGTCGTCCTCCGCATATGATAGTAGGCATTGTTGGCGAGCTGAAAGATGTGCGGGGTAGACGCGTCTTGCCAGGAGAAGTGTCCGGTATTCGGCAGCATACTTGTGCAGCACTGCGTCGGAATTACTGGAGACATACTTGTGAGGATTAACAGCGACAACAGCAGAAGTCCCAAGGCTAGTGTAGATGTTGTCGGTCATGAACCGTTCGCGGATGCATGATACGATGATGTCCTCGTTCACCGGAGCGAGCGTCGTGAGGTCGTCGACGGCCTCCAGCCGCTGACGAGTAGTACCGGTGGACTCTCGTCTGTTCATGGCGACCCGATATGCCACCTGAGCGGTCTTCGAGCTGCCGAGGTGGTCGACGAGGATGGGAAGAGGGAAGGGAGAGGAAGAGGCGTGGTCGTCGCCGTCGTGAGACGGACATGAACGCCTCGCGCTGAGCATTACTCAAAACGGATCAAAAGGTTCCCACACATACTTACTCGTTTACTTGTCTCTCATTATTCAGGCTCAATTAGGCTCGATTGTGTATAGTACTTACATTATCAAGATAGTATCTGGTAGACTGCAAGTTAACTTAGGGTCACTAAGTACACTAAGTAAGTAAGTAAGTTCAGTGAGATGGTTTTCGACATTCGGTAATGATTGATGATTAATGGGTCCCTTTTACTCTTTGCATAGCGACGGTGCACAGCTGTCGAGTCCTCTGCCTCTCGATCTCAACTGTCTCCACTGACGGGGGCGATGTTCCGAAGTTGGCGTTGCCAAAGCACAAATGATGCGGCAAACTTGTGCACAGCACGGCTCCCTTTTGTGCAAGTACTTTGAAACGAGACCACACCTCCTATCGATATTACTTAGGTCAATGTTGAACGTTGCTGTCTGCATGCAGCTGTAAAGTTGCATAAGGCTCGGTAAGACCAATAGCATGGCAGATCCCGGATGCCACGAATCACTACACCTGCCTAATCCAGTCGGTGGCTGGGCGAACTGGACGACGTCACGGTCAAGAGCAGCCATATAAGTTCTTAGCCGGCAAAAGTCTGCTCTCGCTGACGACAAAAGTAAGTATCCTAACTCTCAATCTATTCTGTCATCAGCATGGCAACACAGCGAGTGCTGTCTGGTTTCATTCACCACACCAGTCCCGCCGGACTCGCGCGGAGGTGCCCGTGCTCACCTGGGCGCCGCGGCGATGTTACGCTCAGGCCTCTCGTCCACTGCCAGTGTCCCCGGTATCCTCAAGACAAGCATGTCGGATACGCACGCCAGCCTGTATATGCTCGGGCACTCGACCGTTCTCATCCACGCCTCACTCGTCCGACTCGAGAGCCCCGCCGACGTCCTTCCCCGACCCCGAACGACCCGATCTCTTCTACCACCTCTTCGAGCCCCCCAGCGACGTCTCGCACACTGCACCGGTCTTTGCGCTCTCCTTCCTATCTACGCCACCGCCGTCAGTGCGCTCCTGCACAGTGATTGGGTGGCTACCCGCGAGCACACCTAGAGGGAAGGAAGAGGACGCAGGGCTGAACGATTTCGTCGAAAACGGTACGTCTCTCCGCTCAGACTGTGATCCTAGGCTTACTACTCACTCGGACAACCTTCCATTGGCGTCCCAGCACCATTCCGGGACGTACTGCACGAGGCAATCCAGGGAGCTCTCCAGGACGGCGCGGACGATATCCAGAAGAACGGCGCCATTCAGACCCAGGTTGGCTGGATGCATATTCATGGTGCGTGTCATCTTATCTCCCGTCTTTCCCGTCCACTGACCACCCTACCTGCCTCCGTCCTATTACATCGCGCGCCCCGTGACGCCATCGCGCTCGCGACATAGACCAGCGCAACGTTCCCGCACTCGGCCGCATCGGTGACGTTGACGATATCCTCGCATCCGTGCGCGTTGAGGATGGCGAGGTGCGCATGCCCAGCGCGTCCGTCGAGCGACTGAGCGTATTGATCCGGCCAGTAGATTCTAGCAGAGACGTACCAGGCCATGCCATCTTACCGGTTGTGCACTGCCGATGGTCTCACGCAACTTACGGACGGTATCGCGGCACGCCTCAAGGAGCTGCTTGGGGATAGGGCGGCGAGAGGTTTGTAGTGCACCGTTCGCCGCTACTACTTTAAGTTTTGGACGGCGCGTCCTTTCATTAATGTTTGGCCAATTCTAGGTAAGCACGAAATTACCATTCGTGCCACTGCCCTTGCTCACCCAGAGCTGCCTCCAAAGGTCTTGATACAACCGACCTATCAGTGGCATCCCGGTCGACCTCTTCTGCGAGCGTAGAGCAACCTGGCGCCACCGACTGCCACCGCTACCTATTTTACTATATACTACTACTGATGTTAGCGTCTCTACCCGAATGTGCCGGCTGATAAGGCACTGCTCAAAGGCGGTAGTTGTGGGATGTGACATTTCACATAGTATGTGGTCAATTCAAAAGCAGTGTGTTTCCTGCGGGTCCGATGAACGCGTAACTGCTGCTCTCGCGCAAACCTTTGCTAAGTACTAAGCATAAGGGGTATTTGTTGAGTATCGACTTCCAGCCCAAGGTTTTGAAGCCAGGAAACAATCGTGAACATCTATTGTCGTTTACAGTATGTCTATATTTCAGAGTGTATGTCTACAATTGTCGTCGTATATCGTATCCAACCATCCCAAGCATTCCCGCACTGGTACAGTCTCGTACAAAATCATACCTAGACGCGAAGCTCACACCTCCAAGACAGCAACGTCATACTCATCCGACTTGCCACCCTCCTCCGCGATCTTCTCGTCCGTCTCCACACTCGCCTCCTCGCCCGCCAGGCGCTCCCGCTCGTCTCTCGCGCGCATATCCGCAAATTCATGCGCCATCTGCTCGAAGGGCATACTTGGATCGACATTGCTCAGCGGGCGGATCTTGCAGAAGATAACGTAGAGCACCCCCGCAGTGACCGCCGAGACGTACCACCCGAGGTCGTCGATCTTAGTCGCGTTCTTGGGCACCGGCACACCAAACGTGCCCACGAAGCCCACGAACGGGAGCATCATCCCGCAGAAGTACGCGAGGCACGCGTTGGGATTGAAGCCGCGCCAGTACATGTACGTCGCGCCCTTCTCGGACGAGTACGCGTCCATGATCGCGATGTTGCCGCGGCGCACGAACCAGTAGTCCGTGATCATGATCGCCGCGGCGGGGCCCATGAAGATGCCGTACCCGCCGAGGAACGCGAGGAAGCCGTTGCTCGACGCGAGGATCTTCCATGGCTGCAGCGCGAGCGCGATCGTCCCGCAGAACCACATCCCCGCGAGATGTTGAACACCGTCGGGAAGAGGGAGGTGATGTCCGACCCGAAGGGTAGCAGGTTCGCGCCGAGGAGCGCGCCGAAGTTGAAGAGCAGGGAGCAGAACGCGAGCAGAAAGACGAAGAAGCGCATCGGGCCTGTGAACGAGTGCTCAAGCATCGCGTCGTAAACGTCCCACTGGTTCCAGATGGTCACGCCCCATGCTTGCTGGAGCGCAGCAGTACCAAACACGCCGATCATTCCACCCTATTGGCATAGAGAATTGATCAGCAAACAGGCTACGCCTGGCACAACGCACAGCATACTTACAAGAGCTGCGGGGAAGGGGACAAAGAGGATGTGCGTCCAGAGCACGGCATTGGGGCTGTCCGAGTACCGCGAGAAGTCGGGCATGTTCGCGATGAACGTCGACTGCCATCCCAGTCAGTACCCATACCAAAACACCCAGTCTGAATCACCTACCCAGTTACCCATACATGAATTGATCGAGCTGACCATCAGCCACGCCAGAGTTGCACCCTTTGGGAGCTTGCTCGCGTCCGTGCCCGCGAGGGCCGCCGTGCTGGCGAGCTTACCCTTGCTCTGCACAAGGCAGTAGATGAGCAGGCCGAGGACGCTCGGCGGAAGGATCCACGCCTTGAAGTTGTACAGCCACTTGAGGCGCGTCGGGCGGAGCGAGCAGAACGGGAGGAGGAACGCCCAGAAGATGAGGAAGCCGACGAAGCGCTGGACCGTGCAGCCCACAGACTCGGGGAAGGAGACAGATAGATCGTTCCAGCCGTTCCCGACGACGCAATTGATCATTGTGGAGACGAACGCGCCGCCCTGGAACGCTGCGTACGTGCTGCATGAGAACGGTGCTCAGTCGAGCAAGTCGGGCTACACTCACTGATGACAGAGACCCAGAGGCAGGCACAGACGCCGCGAGCTAGCACCGGCCAGTAGTGCCCATACATGCCGAAGCAGGTACGCAGAATGACGGGGTAGCCTACATGGTAGTTCGCCGCAGCGCGCGAGTTGAACGCCATGCACGTCCCAGCCACTGTCGCGGCGATCCAGATACAAATCGTCGCCTGCCACCATGACAGACCGCCGTCAACCAGACTGGAGCCAAGTGTCCTATGAACACGGCCCGCGCATAAGCAGTTGCAACGCGAAGATCACTGGCAGTGAAGACATACCAGTTGCCAAAGCCCATTCCGAACCAGAAGATGCAGAAGTTGTACCACCGCCAGTTGACCTGTGCGGGCGGGGACGGCTTGAGATCTTCATTGACCCACGAGTGCCCCTGGTGCGCGTTGCCTTCCGTGTGGATGTACGTCAGGAAGGCGTCCTTGGAGTCAAACGCGTGCCGAAGGCGGGAGGCCCACCCGTGCACAGGCGCAACGAGCTTCGTATGCACGCCGTACTTCACGTCGTCTGCCGATGGAACGTGCATCTTGAGGTCGTGTCAGGGCTCCGCTTGGTCCTGGAGGCCGAGGACGGTAGGCGAACGAGGCCGCTGGTGGTCGCGGGGCAGCCGACCGGAGCAGATGCGAAGTCATGGCTTTATACCCGCCGCACCCTAAACAAACGATTGTGCGGACATCCGTGCGTCGTACATGGGTCAGGTACGAGCCACTCCACCAGTTCGCGGTCCTCAGCGGACCGTAGAGTCTTTGACGATAACGGGTTGTTGATAAGTGCTAGTCTGCCGCGGAAGCCGGCGCGATGTATCGGAAGATACACGTCGAACGCTGTGATCAAAATAACCTCCCGAGACGAGCTGCAGAGTCGACGTCGATTCAGTTGCTGTGTCATTTGACGACTCGGTACTTGGTGCTTACCAGCATATATGCGTATGTTTGACCCATTCGGAAGGCGCGCGCTGCTCGTGAGAGGGCTTCTCAGCTAGTTCATGAAAGATGTCGTCTAGACTCTCTGCAGGGTCTAAACGAGATAAGCATTTGCACCGTTAGCGGTCAAAGTATGAGGTGTCCTGCGCGAGTTTATCTTCAAAGTCTAGCGTGTGCAGGGGCTTATCACTGATACTCATTTCCCGGCCATCTACACATGTAGCGACTGACATGCCGGTACCTCTTGCGTACTAATTGAAGAATTTGAAGTTGCTCATTCGTGCCTACAGCAGTATAATCCTTAGCCCGGTAAGTGAAGAGGGCGGTGATTTCCGGTGACGAAGGCCGACAGTCTCCATCGAGCACGACTACATGGGTCCTGTAAGTGCTTCTGTCAAAGCACAGGTCAGAATGCACATCATACACGGCCATCCTCCGCACCGAGGTTCGTAAGGTCGACGTATTACGGATGTCAATCAGGAACCAATTTGAGCGTACACACCTAATAGGTCCCAGCGATTCAGCGATGGGCGGAAACGTGGTGCTCCGTGTCGGCAGCGGGCTGGCTCACTGATGATCCAGACGTCTCCATAAACAGGTCCCGCAAGGGGCCAACGACAAACCCGATCTCGGCACCCCTCTGGTGGCAGACGGCTGGACGCGAAACAGGGATGATGTGACCTGGGTTCGGGACGATCGAATGAAGGCAGCGATCCAGGCATTCCGCGCAGGCACCCGTTCATGAAGCTGCATGCAATATAGCTGCATAGTCAGACCGGGTCATCGTTCCACCAGTGTCCTCCGAGGATTTGAGGGTGATGTACTGCGATTACCAGCAAATGCTGGATGCACATAACCTCGTTCAGGAGTCGGCCTGTCCTACAGGTATGGCTACGCCCCAGGTCGATACAGTCGGCTGGAGTTTGAGTGTTGCTCCGATGGTGGAGGTAAGATATTATGGACAAATTCATTAGCAGAGTCCTCGTACCTGCGCGTTGAGATGCCCTGAAAATGGGTCTGTACATGTATGTCACAGCTGTTTACTGTCTTCTCGTCAGCCCCAAGGACACGTACCATATTTTTTGGACAGTTCAGTATGCGAGCGCACAAAAAAGAGGATAAGCGACGACCGTATGGTGTACACAAGTGAAGTTTTGTACTGACTCGGAGGAAGGTAATGGAATTAGCGCCCGCTACCTCCTATGGCTGAGATTCCCGATTGAATCTCTTGCACCGTGTGGCAATCGCCACAGTCGCGTCCATTGCACTCGTTCACTCCCACCGACCACGCATAGCGCGTTATTCTCTTCGGATTTCCGGACAAAACTACACATATATCTGACGGCTCTCAACATGGCTCCTCGAGTCGGCCCGAAAATCAGAATCAGGCCACCCGGACGAAGGCCACCTGCAGCGTCGAGTTCACGCGAAACACCTGTTGAAGAAGAGGAAGTTACAATCACCGACGCGGAAGAGCCTAACGCAGATGACGAGCAAGCAGACGAAACAGCAACGCCACAGCCAGAAGATGACATAGATGTAGACGTGGATGCCCAGACAGCGGACGAGGACGGCAGCGTCGTCGACCCTGAGGAAGACGAGGATGCTGAGGACGCGGAGACCCCGGCGAAAAGAGGGAGGGGCAGACCGAAAGGGAGCCGGAACAAGGCATCGGGGACGAGCACACCAAGAACAAGAGCGAGGGGACGCGGACGAGGCAGGGGAAAAGGCCGTGGAATTACCATCAGGCTACCGAAACGGACGGGCGAGGAGGTCGAGCAAGGTGAGGAGAGCGCCGCGGCGGAGGCGGAAACGCCTGCTCCTGTGGAGGATGTGCCCGCTGCGGATGCAGAAGAGGGTCCTGCGGGCGGTGGGAAGCCTTTCCGGCGCATAAACGGACAAGTCTACATCATCGACAACGACGAGTATGTCACCGAGGACGACCCGAAGGGCGACGCAAAGATCGACCAGTATGGTAACCTTATTGGTGGTGCGCATGTCTATTGTTTACTCTCTCCAACAAACTGACGTTGCTCCAGACCGCAAGTTCAAAGCGCAGACGTTCCAATTGCCCAACCGACATCCCGACCGAATGTACATGCTTGCAATCGACGCAGCACGCACTTCTGGCTTCCGCGACTCGTTGTACTATTTCCGGCGCAACCCGCTTGCCATGAAGCTGAACGCGACGCAGGCCGAGAAAGAGTATCTCATCGAAGTGGGCAAATTAGGCTCGCACTTGCGCACACGTAGTGTGACGATGATCACCGCACGCAGTGCATACAAACTGCATGGTGCCAAGACGGTAAAAGGTGCGTATGCATTGAGGCTTTTGAGCAAACATACTGACAATGCGCAGACGGGAAGTGGGTATTTGACGACTACTACGAGGAAAAAGCGCTGGAGGAGTGCACCGCCAAAGGTCTCAAGCCCGGTGACCCCGTCGACGAGCCCCAGGACACCGCAGCAGCTGCACCAGAGCTCACTGCAAGCAAAGACCGCACAGGTAGCGGGATCGGATTGTACCGTGCTGGTGGACCAACTACTATCTTCGGTGGCTCTGGCTGGGGGCCTTACAGCGACGGCCCGCTGAACGCGGTGCGGAAGAGCTTGCTCACGCGAGATGGCGTGAACGAAGAAAACTGGATGTATGCCGCGGCGCAGAGGACCGCAGATGCGAGCAGGGAGTGGGCGAACATGCGCGCGGAGGCGATGAAGGTATACGGGGGCACACTGGACGGCAGCTCCAGTCGCGAACAGGAGGCGAGAGATAGGGAGAGGGAGACGGGGAAGAGACGGAAGGTGTGGGACGAAAAGGAGCAGACGCCTCTGGGCGTGTATGAGCCACACTCCGGAACTGTATACTGTGAGTCGGTTTCTGTAGAAGGTCGGCTCTTCCCTAATCTGTGTTGAACAGACCGTTCGGACACGCAGCCGACGCGAGCACGCTGGGAGCCGGTCGACGACGGGCAGCGCGTTCTGGGAGGGACGAAGGCAGGGAGCCAGGCGTGGGGCCTAGCGTGGGTCGATACCATCATGGAGACACCACGGCCAGAGGAGATCGACGAAGAGAACGCAGTATTGCGTGGGCCTTTCTTGCAGTATGCCGAACAACCCCCATAGTCATTACGCGACCACATCTTGTCGTATCGGTAGGAATGTCTTCACGTTGGGCCGCGATTCGATCAGATCATTGTCTCTGTGCTGCGAATTCTTTGTTATGGCACGCGCCCTGATCACTTTGCAGAGCGTAGAAGAGAGGTCTGGGCGGTAAGCGAATAGTGTAAGTCGATCCGTACATGAGGCTGGAGGAACGCGTCTTAGCCATGAGGCGATGGTGTTACGAACGGCTCTGTCAACTGAACGCGACGCAGCCCGCGGATCGCTACTTTTCAGCCAAGGTAACGTTCGGTTGCCTCACCTGAACGCTTCTTTGGGTGAGTCTCCTGGATGAGCTCTAGGATGTTCCGGCGATATGTGTACGACTTCCCCGTCTTCACGCAGGCTTTGTCGCACGCTCGGAATCGCCGCGGACTCCTGGTGCGTGAATTTGCTCGAACGTCTGCATGCCGTGGCTGACATGGACACCTCACACACTCAGGCTCATGAGCCGCAAGCATCACGCTGCCGGGCACTTCCGAGTATGATGGTGAACTCCCTGATGGGCCGCGAACCTTCCGGGGCTTGCGAATCCCGGGGAGCGATATCTTGCTCATCCCACAGTGCTTCGCTTTCCAAGAATACATCCCGGAACGCCACTTTGAAGTATCGGAACACTTTCGAGTGGTCCTTCAGGGACCATGATTTCTATCTTCTGTGCATGGTCCGTCATGACTTAGTTGCGCCTTGCGGATACAACGAGACGAGACAGGTGACACTGCGCAAGAACACCGTTTCCTGAACCTTACAGTCATGCTACGGAACGTGTTCTCACTTGTTCTAGGATCGATCAGCGTGCAAGAAAAGTAAGTCGGCCATAAGTACGGAGGAAGACCCGCAGGAAAGCAAGCTCCCCCGGGCCTTTCGATCGCGGTTGCAACCCCCAACTCATCGCTCTCGCTCTTCATTCCCAGTTACATACGCCTCTTCATATGTCAAGGATGAGCACAATGGTCAATGTTTATCTCAGATGCATGCTGCGTTCCTTCTCTAACTTTGCCGTCTCGTCATTCCACTTTGATAGTCAAGCTCCAGCTCGGACGCCAGTGGCCCGTCGTCTACTGCTGCGTCCTCCGTCGACGGCGATTTGGTGCGTATGCTCAATGTGTTCCGAACACGGACTAACCCCACTCATACCTCTAGGAGGAGAACCTACTCCTCGTGCATCAAGCACTGGACGATAGAGACTCCAAAGACCATGAGATTCAGACAGCCCCCATCTTCACCAGGGAGGCCTATGCGCAAGGCGGTGGGCCCGACTGCTTCCCGCAGCGGGGTCTCCTCGGCTCTGTCGTCCGAGTCTAGTACGTCTTTCACTATATCGCTCGCTGAGTGCTACATCTCTAATATGTGAACACGCGAAGCGACGGATCAGGCCCATGCAAGAAGGACATCGCGGATGATAAACGCATTTATCTGAACACGGTGCGTCGCGTGCTGATGAAAGTCTTGTCTCTCTGACGCGTTCTCCCAGAATGCTCCCTTCTCGGCCTTGGTTTGCGGCGTGCAAGGGTCTGGCAAATCGCACACTACTTCGGTGATGCTTGAAAATATGCTCGTCCCTGATCATTCAGCCATTGGTCAACTGAGGAAGCCGTTGGCCGGCCTCGTCCTCCACTTCGGTGAGGGCGGTGCCTACTCCCAGCCTTGCGAAGCCGCATGGGTTGGTGTTACTGATAACAAAGCGGTCAAGCCGCCTCCGGTGGTCGTCTACGTATCCAAGTCATCGTTGAATACAATGAAGCAGGTGTATGCACGCCTGGGTCAGTCGGTAACAGTGAAGGCGTTGAAGTTCAGCGAGGAAGAACTCGACGCGCAAGCTTTCCTCTCAATGATGGCAATCGGTGCGTCGGACAGTGTTCCCCTATATATGCAGACGATACTGGTGAGCATCCGTACCGGCAGTTCGAATGGCAAGCGCCCGCTTACTTCTCACAACGATGCCTAGTCCATTCTACGCGACCTCGGTGAGAGGTACACCTATCAAGCATTCAAGACGGCGCTCGAACTGAAGAAGACGAAGTTCAACCCCGCCCAGCTCTCGGGCCTCGAGCAACGCACGGCATTACTTGAATCGTTCTTGGACAAGAAAGCACCAGGAAAGTTCCACGTAGCGCCTGCGCGGTTTGCGGCCGGGCAGATCACCATCATCGACCTGTCCGATCCCTTCATCGACCCGGCGTCGGCATGTGGCCTTTTTGATATCATTGTCAGGCTGTTCGTGCGCTCGCAGGTCAATACCGGGAAGGTCCTCGTCGTCGACGAGGCTCACAAGGTAAGCCAAACAGTGATAGTAGAGCCGAACTGACCTGACTGTGTGTAGTACCTGGTAGCGAACAAGACCTCGTCCGGACTTACGAAGGGGCTGCTGTCTCTCATTCGCCAGCAGCGCCACCAAGCGATGCGCGTGATCATCAGTACGCAGGGTATGTAGGAACCCATCTAACTATGCACTATTCCTCAGATGCTGACTGTGATGGGGATCAGAGCCTACCGTTGTGCCTCCCGTGTTGCTCGAACTCTGCAGTGTAGCGATCCTCCATCGCTTCTCCTCCCCGGCTTGGTGGGAACACGTCGCCAAGCACGTCTCCGCTGACATCGACTCGAAGGCGGCGTTCGATAACATTGTCAACCTGCAGGTAATGTGACCTATCGCACCGTCTGCCTGAAATCTCATTTCGTTCCGACTTGCAGACTGGCCAGGCCGTCCTGTTAGCTCCGTCGGGACTGGGGACTACTCGGGGCTCGTCTGATAAACCATCCGACGATGCACAACGTGTCCTGGAGAAATTCGGCCGCAAGTGCGTCCTGATCAAGACGAGACTGCGCGTCACCAAAGACGGAGGCGCGTCGCTGTTGGTGGTCCCGTCGTGAGGTGTACGAGTCGACTGCTCATCGCCGCGTGATGTGAGTTGTTGCATTGTGGACACTGTCGATCTAAGAAGTAGTATATACTCGCGAAAGGATTTCCGTCGATGATTGTTTTTACGTGTCTAATATGATTTCTTGGGATGCTGGATCGACGTGCGTGCGACTGCGCAGCACAATCTCAAAAGGATGCAAACATACCTCCGCCTCGGAGTCGGTGTGGACTGTCATTGCAAGGCTGTACATACACGACGCAGAATCTTGCACTCGCTTGGTGCAAGACAGTGTACAGTACTGCAGTAACACAGGTGGTTCGAGCGCGTATGGACGCGCGGCACTGGAAATCGTATACGCCTCCTGTGACTCCATTGCTGCGAGAACGGCCGTCGCGCACGCCCTCACCTTGACGAGCAGGACGACTCACAAGACCAAACGTCGTCACATCCAAACCACTCGCACTTATGTGGCAACGCACACGAAGAACAATTGTTACAGCATGATGATCATTGCACGGTGGCTTTTCCTACCGCAGCCCGGTGTTGATAACGATACATAGTCGGGACACTGCTACCCTTGGGACCCGAGGGCGGCACTCGCGCGAGGCCACATCTTTTGGCATACAGCATTTCTCCATCTCCGTCGTCGTGTGCATGGTAGGTGCGTGCATGGTGGCCGTCACTTGGAGTTTTTGTCATGGTATCCCTACGGTGCAACGCAAGCAGCCGAGTAGATTACTCTGTGGTGGGCGTGTCGCATTAGACACCAGTCACAGACAGGGAAACAGGAAAACGCACTGGAACGAGCCCGCATTTTTCTGCGTTTGCGACGGAGACGACGCGACCTCTTCTTCTTCCACTTGTCTCTCATTCTGTAGGTCACACAGTCAGCAACGACGAGAACGTGCCGAGGCAACGCGGCGGCCGCGTACTCACTCGTCGAGTAATGGGAAGTGCTAACGAGCCCAGACCGCCGAGTGCGGGGTTATGATTCTGTGGCGGGTGGTACTGTACAGTTCTGCTTACCTCACCCTCCCACACTCAAACAGACAAAGCGCTCCCTTTCGCGCGCTAGTTGTTCTTCGTCCCTTCGTGTCGCATTCATCGCTGGCAACGATGAGCAAGCGTCCGCGCGTCCCTGCAGCCCTGCACGCCGAGATCTCTGAATATTCTGCACTTTTACGCGCCCTCAGGAACCGCGACACGCTCGACCTCTCCAGCCAGCTCATCCGAGCCCACTCGTCTGCGCCTGCTACCGACGATGATCTATTCGAGGACGACGACATCAGTCTGGACGACGAAGAACCCAAGTTATCCTTGACGGAGTACACGTCGCAAGTCTCTGTCGTTGCAGAGTCCTCTGTCGCGGAGCAACTCCAGTCTCAGCGGAAGCGCAAGCGGTACTCAAACAAGCGCGAGGCGAAGAAACCGCGGGACACCTGGACGCGGTGGCCCCTTATGGCCGGTGACGTGCACGTCCCCGAATGGACGCTTGAAGACGAGGTCAAGGCCCTTACTGTGCAGCACCTCAAGAGATCTCTCACTGGGCCCGACACCACTCCCCACGATGCTGAACTGCTGAAAGATCTGGATGACGACTTTGCCAACACACTACTCCCGCAGGCGAGCCTCGATGCCCTTGCGGACGAAGCCGCCACCCACCTCGCGCGTATTCTTGCTTTTGTCGCCGCCCACAAGCCGCCCGCCGCGGAGAGCATGCAGAACCGTTTCGCCCCGTTCGGCTGGGAGATGGTCATGGCCGTCATGTCTTCTAGTGGTCTTGTCGACGCCAAGTTCGTCTCCTCTGCTGTGCTGCGGTAAGCTCGCGTAAACATGTGCTTGTTAGTGTCATGCAGAATGTCCAGCGTCGTATGGAATCTATATATGGCTCTTCGAAGTCACCTGGTACGTCGATATTGTGCATATTTATGTTGCCTAAGCTGACATTTGTCGCAGCCGTTCACCGTGTCCAGTATCGTGCCTCGGCGAAGCTGCAGATGCGAGACGCTGTGGAGGCTTATGATCTGAGCTTTCTGGGGCTAGCATACAAGCCTCCTCCCCCGCCGAAACGTAAGCGTCGTTCATTCTCTGCATGTACCGCTCAGCGTCTGACGGGTTGATAGGCAAACGAGGTCCGTATAAGAAAAGGAAGATCAAGTCTGCAGAGACCATTGAGTCTTCGGTGGAGCCTGAGGACACCCAGTCTCGGGTAGTCGAACAAGCCACTGGCACCTAACGCCCACGCGGGCCATGTTAATAGCGTTCTCCGTGTACATTTGTTGTGTACATAACCCCGAGGTGGATCGTCCTCGCAACAAGGGGCACGTCCGGCTTCCTGCACCCGGTGAGTACTTCTTCCACCTCTCGGATGCCTGCCGTCCTCGTTATGATGTTTGAGGCATTTGGCTTTAGCAAGGGCTACCTTGCGTTGCAGAAAACTATCTCAGCTACCTTCGGGCCGTCTGCTTTGGCAGGCGCGCCCGCTATCTCTGAACCCCTTTGTTTTCGTTGCAAAGCTTTGAGTTTGTGCTGACTTCAGTTTCTTTCAGACCTTGCTTATGGTGACAGGCGACCGCGTCCAGCTCCCGGTTTGCTGTCGGCGAGCGCCGGGGGGTGGGAAGGACGAGCAGGGCAGGTTCAGACGTGTCTTCGTCGCTGTACTCAGTGCGGTTGTAGTCCTGTATTGGGTAGCTTTCGGCGTGTTTTCGTCTCAGTAATACATGTTACATCTTCCCAACCAACATTGACGTTGACAAGCTGTGTTTTAGCTGTGTTTTAGCTCTTGTCGCGTGAGGAATATCAATGTCTGTCAGATATTCATACCGGTCACGTCCGGGCGTGCGCCACGAAGAAACCCTTCAGAACCGAGTAAGTTCGTGTATATTGTATACGTAGCCGCCTATACATAATGGTTGTCGCGAGTGGTTTGGTGCCCTGCACCACCCGTGGAGAACGAGACGAGCGACAGATAGTATACGTAGCATCTTCAATGCAGGAAATCGTCCAAAATGTAGGTATGTAACCAAGTCCGGTCGTATGATAGCAACGGAGAGTACAGATCCAGAAGCCGGTCGCACTCCTCTCGTGCCTCCTCCTCCGCCGCCTTCTTAGCCTTCTTCCGTCCCCTTTCCTTCGCGTCTGCTTCTCTGTCCAATCTGTCCTCCTCCGCCCTACGCTGCGCCTTCAACTTCTCGATCTTCTTCTCTCGTTCCATGTAATATTCAACCCGCTCAGGCGTCACCTCCACGCCCTTGACTACCGAGCGAAAACCCTTGAGGTGATCCCAGAGGTGATCGAAAACACGAACTGCGTCTTGGAGCTTATCGCCATGTTTCCCATCTGAGAAGAGTGGCTCATTCTCGACACCGTCGTCAGCGTACTCATCGAAAGGATCAGGCCAGTGTGGGTTTGTAGCTGACTGGAGCGAGCGCTCTATGTTTAGCCAGCGAGAAAGCCGCCTGGCAAAGGACAGGACTATTCCGAGCGTGGAGTCTTTGCCCTGGCTCGTTTTGTAGTCCGGGAGTTCATGGATCGCCTGACGCGCAAGGAAGGTAACCTTCTTGAGTCTGCATAGGTCGTAGTCGTTCGTCAGCCAGGCTTGAACTGGGGAAGCCTCGTCTTCAACTCCTTCGTCGTTGAAGGCCCAAGCGTAGTACACCGTGACCCACACGAAGGCCTCCAGATCGTGGCGATAGAGGCGCTCGAGATCACCTTTCCAGTAGGCGTCGTCCAATAGGTCAAGCGCCATGAACGGGATGGTGCCCGTCCTCTCTGACCCTTGAGGTTGGCTTGGCTGGCCAACTATCACCACACGAGCAAGGTCGAGGTCGCGCACCCTGACGCGCAGCGAAAATGGGCAAACGCCAAGGTTCCAAAAGCTCAGGTCGGTGTGTTCGATTCTGTGCTTGCCATTACCGATCCACAGGAGTTTGTGACCTGTCAAGACGTTGAGGACATCGCACAAATCGATCACGCGGAGACACTTACATTTAATGCAATCGATTATGCCCCGCACGAACTCGAAGCCGGTCAGATACGTCAATGGCTTGAGCTTCACCTCGAAGATGCACCGCAGAATGCGCTCCCCGTGGTACTCAGCGTCGACGAGCGACTGTGTGGGGTCGCTGAATAGACGGAGATGGCGTCGGATGTTGTCTGTAGACAGGTGCGCGAAGTCCTTGAATGCGACCACGTCTGTCAGCGATCCCAGCGCCTCTTTGTCCATGTCCTCGACAATCTCGCGAGCTATCCAGATCGCCTTGGCCTCATTGCAGCGTATCGTCTCGGGATATGACCATTTCGCGACGTAAGACATTGTAGGCATGCCCGGGTCCTGCGCCTCAAGCACCATTGTTCGACGCCCTCTCAGAATAGGCGAGGGCTTGTGCAGAATACGCTCTGGATCCACCACCATGGTCTTGGGCAAATCATCCTTGCCCGTTCCAACGACTTCGAAGGTCTCGACCGGCTGACGTGCCGGGTCTCTTGTGCCACCAGCCGGTCCCGGGATCTCAGCTCGCGGTGGAGATAGACACCGGATCACGTCGAGTCTCGCCTCAGAGTTCGTCCCCTCCGGAAACCCCCACTGCGGGAGCTTGAAGCGCTGGAGCAACATCAAGATGAGCACGAAGTCTGCGGTGTGTGCGAGTATATTGAAGCCCTGCGCTTGGACCGCCCCCGCGCTGTCGAAATACCATAACCACGTCCAATCATCTGTATGTGTTGTGGTCAGCCCGGACAAGACAGCGCCGAACAAACACAAACCTTGGGTAAGCATGCCCAGTGCGTGATTCCTGATTAGCCCCTCTACAGCAAGCATTTCGGAGGCGTAGATGGCCATCTGCACCATCGGGGCCGGGCGGCTTGGATGGTTCTCTTTCGCGTGCTTGTTGTCCCTGCCAACCGTGACGTCTTTGGTCAGCCCCGTGAGTTTGGTGTCCGTCTTCCGCCGTTTCGAACTACTCGCATCAGCTGGCTGCGAAGACTTGCGCTTCGAACCGGTCGATACCTTCGCGTCTGCAGAACACAGACGGTCAGAGTCGCATAAACGTCGAGTTCAAAAACACCATACCATTCGCAGACGGAACGGGCTTCGGTGTGACCAGCGCCGGAACCTCGAGCGTCATGCCATTGACGGATTTGGCCGGATCCGCGTATGGGATGGCTTGACCCTGAGACGGGTTATAAACTCGAATGTCCCTCATCTGTTCCGTGTCGAGCGTGGTCTTCTTCAGCTCGTCCACCATCAGCACTTGACTCCAATCTAGTCTAAGTGGAAGCTTCTTGCTGAACGCGCCCACGGCCCATTGTCGCGCGATGTCCCAGCTTGTCGCTCGTTTGCCACCCCGAGATATGCCACGCCAGCTGATGTACACTAGGTCTGGCTTGCGATGCGTGATCTGTTCGTCATGGTTGCCGAGGATTACGTTCGGATCGTTGCAGACACATATGATGTCCAGGTCCGACGGTTGGCCTAACTCCCGCAGCCCTGTGCGACATTGCGCGAGAATCTCGTTCGTCAGCGCGATGTACGGTATGTACATCGCGCTTTCACAATCGCCAAAGCTCAGCTTATTTTTGCTGCGATATGTATTAGATCACATGTATACATACGACTTCTACTCGTTACTCACAGCTCGTCCAACCGTTCGAGTATTTCACGACTCGTACTTATCTCCTCGGCCTCCTTCATACATCTTGCAAGCTTTCCGTCGAGGTCCTGCTCGCCAGGCAAGATCGATTTCAGTAAGAACGTCTGCATGCTCTTCAGGGAGCACTGTTGGTGCGATTTGAGGTCATGTTCGATGCCGGGGGCCACGTCTTGCAACCTGGAATGCAGCGTTCACCAAGTCAGTCCGGGCATATGTGCTGCGCGACTTGTGCCCTACCTCAACCCCGTAGTGCTTGCGCCTTGAGACGAAGCGAAGCTCGCAGACGCCCTGTTGTTGAACGGCGCCGGCCCATGGAAAGTTATTGGATGAGCATTCCTGGGAGTTGCGGTCGGCGACATTGATGAGCCCGCTTTCGCATTCGTGAAGTTTGGCATGGTTATCTGGGTACAAGGTATGTACAAAATCCAGCCACGCACCGAGCTGTAAGCCACCGTGGCGGAGTAGCCACAGTCAAGCCACAGTAGCGACAATCATGGCTATATCGGGACACGATCTCGGCCAACTTAGATTATCATCATATAGACCATGACGGACCACCACATCCACGGATCAGTACTCCTCAACTCACCATGCGGTATAGATCAATGCTTGCTGGTAGTAGTAGGTCTGATATGTACGTTCTCGCTGCTGCGTTCAGACGACCTCTTCTCGCCGTCTCGACAGTTTAAGCGCGCGCAAGTTGGCCGTGGCGCCTGCCGTTCGACATTCGTCAGATTACCAGACCGGCGTGTCGCTCAGGAGTCTGCAACGCTTCTGCAGAGACCTACGTACATAGGTCAATCTCAAGAACCGATCGACAACAGTGAAAGCGACTCACTCAGAACCTTGACCGCGACTAGGGACTTATAGTAGGCGCTCGATATCCTTCCTGCATGCCTGCTGATTGAGATCTCACTCGCCCCGGTGAACACAATGCATATGAGTCTTTCCGAGAAGGCCTAAGTGTATTAAAGTGCCCAGAGACCTCCCGGATTGAATGTGTCTTGATCTCGACGCCGGCCCAGAACTCTGGCCAGTGGCGTCAGCGAAGAACCTGACTCGGAGGCGGTACGAGTCTCGTACCAGTTGAAGGAGCGGAGGCAAGAAGTGGATCGATGGCCAAGCGGAGATTTACATACATATGCAGCCTCGTAACGGCGCAGAGCGTTGAGCGCTTTAGTAGTGTCGGACGCACACCTGCGACCTCCTCGACCGGCTGGAGACGAAACGACCGTAAGGCATGCGCTCGCTGGAAGCCAGGGATGCGACGCTGAATGCTGGCATGGAGGGCTCGCGCAGCCCTCCGTTTGCAACTGGAGCACGAGAATATCAATTCGAGACTCACAATTGATATGTATCGAATGCCAACGCGCGTCGGATGCAGAACAAACCCATGTCAAGGTGTGTCTACCGCGCTCCAGTGCCAGTGCGGTGGACAGCGAGCCGAGGTGGCCATCCACGCCAGAACCTGGATCAAGAGCAGCTGGCCCGTGCACGACGCGACTGATACATTGCCAACAAAGCGGACCATGGCGAGCGACGAGCGTACCTATTTGACGAGCGTCAGATGGCAGGAGGCGAGGGAGATCAGAGCGCTCCGCATCACTGACTGCAAGGTTCACGCGCACGGTCGTCCCGAACCACCATGCACCATCCCCGCCACAGCCCAGAACGGCGGGCAATAACGAGCGGTACTCTGCAGTGATCAAAGCTTCAGTCATCAAGGACATTATGTCTGATCTTCAGGTGCAAGAGGCTACCGGCAGCCACAGTCCGAAGACGAAGCCATCGCCCAAGGCATCGATATCCTCTATACCCGTCCCGTTCACGTACAATCCCAGCGATGATGGCACGGACGAGAACCTCCTCATCCTACTACACGGGTTAGGTATGCCAAAAGCCGAGTCTGCGAGGCATCGTACGCACGTAAGAGCTGATGGGACGGACAGGCGACACGCATGTGCCGTTTGGCAAGCTGGGCCGCCAGCTGAAGCTCCCGCAGACAGCCACGCTCGCGCTGCGCGCCCCCGAACAGTGAGTCCTCCCTCCCTCGTACACGCTGTTGTAGTTTCTCGTAACGGCTAGCCCCGTCTAGGGTTCCCTTCCTGTACGAGCAGGCCTTCCAATGGTACGCATCCTTCGACCCGCTCGGCGAGCTCCTCGAGCGGCCGAACCCCACGCCCGCACTCGAGCTCCTCGATCGCGTCCTCGCGCACCTCACCCAAGACTGCGCCTGGCCGGGCGGGCGGATCCACTTCTTCGGGTTCGCCCAGGGCGGGGGCGTCGCTGCCGAGTTTGTGCTCCGGTGGTGGCGCGCAGAGCTAGAGAAGCAGCGCGGGGATGCAGAATACGCGGTGCGCCCACTTGGGACGGTCGTGGGCGTGAGTGGTCCGCTGCTGTCGTACCCGACGCTGTCGACGCTCTGCCCGACGCCCGTGTTGTTGTTCCATCGCCCGCGGCCCGCGGAGAGCGCGCTGAAGGCGGGGGACGTCTCGGCGTTCAGGAAAGGGTTCAGGCACTTTCTAGCGGTGAAGATGGGCTCGCGAGACGGTATGCCCGCGTCCAAGGAGGATTGGGAGCCGATTATGCGATTTTGGAGTGAACGGCTCAGCAAACGCCCGATGGAAGGATTGTACAAGGTAATGAGCGGCATGACTGCGCCGTAATGAAGCCTTGAACGAAGTAACGCATTTGTATGTACGAACAGTAGCCACAGCGAGTCGCCCGCGGTCCCGCGATCATGAGGACGTTGAGCGTCTCATGAGCATCCATGAAGAGCTGGAGGCCGAAGTTTCAGAGGGCCGTGGTCGAAGGAGCTACCAAGCTGATGTAGACTCTGCACGACTTAACTCTGCTTACCACCATAACGTTTCATATGAATGCTTCGACTTCACCCCGCCCACATCAAGTTCGGCCGCCTATGGTTGTCGCAAGTGGTTCGAGGGCCCTGCACCGCCCGCGAAGAATGAGACGAGCGACAAGTTGTATACGTAGCACCTTCAAATTCAATGCAGGAAACTGACAATATGTATCCAAGCCCAGTCGTACGATGGCATTGAAGAATATTTATGGTTGACTACGCTGCAGAAGTTACCTTGCGCTTCAGCTTCAGAAGCCGGTCGCGCTCCTCGCGTGCCTCCTGCTCCGCCTCCCTCCTAGCCATCTTCCGTTCCCTTTCCTTCGCATCCGCTGCTCTGTTCCTTTCGGCCTCCTCCCACTTGCGCCGTGCCTTCAACTTCTTCAACTCCTTAAGTAAGCTTCTTCTCTCGCGACTTAAAGTATTCGACCCCCTCAGGCGTCATTTTCACATCCTTGCTTGCCTTGCGAATATACTCGAATTCATTCCAGAAGCTATCGAAGTCACGCTTTGCTTCTTGAAGAGGTTCCTCGTCATGATTTCCTTCCGGTAAAAGTCGTTTCTTTCTCTTCTTTCCGCGAGCTTGCCGTTTGCTCTCGGTGAATGGATTGCGAGGATCGCCGCTCGCCTTTGTCTGCTGCCGCAGGCGCTCGGCCACTAGCCAGTCCCTCAGCTGCCTGGCAAAGAACGGGACGTATTCGAGGCCGTCGTCTCTGTCGTCTCCATCATCTCCGCTCTCGTGAGTCCTATTGTCTGGGCGCTGTTTCGCGCGGATCATGAGGAAGTCGCCTTTCGCTCGTCTACATTGTTCGTAGTCGGCCGTCAGCCAGGCGTGAACTGGGGAGTCCATGTCTTCACGTCCCTCGTCGTCAAAGGCCCAAGCGAAGTACAACACGACCCACACGAATGACTCCAAATCGTGGCGATAGATTCGCTTGAGATTGCCATTCCAATAGGCGTCCCTCAAGAGGTCAAGCGCCATGAAGGGAATGGTACCCGTCCTCTCCGACGCTTGAGGTTTGCTTGGCTGGTCGACTACCACCACGCGAGCACGGTCGAAGTCGCGCACCCTGATGCGCAGCGAACGTAGGTCAACGGCCAAGTTCCAAAAGCTGATGTCGGTGTGTTCGATTCTGTGCTTGCCGTTACCGATCCGCAGGAGTTTGTGGCCTATCAAGACGTTAAGTACATCGCGCAAGCGCGAAGACGTCACGCGGCAGCACTTCATTCTGGCACGCAACATTCAGAATCACCAAGTCAGTCCGGGCGTATGTGCTGCGCGACTTGTACCATACCTCATCCTCGTATTGCTTGCACCTTCAAGTTGAAACGAAGCGGAACTCGCAGACTCCCTGTTGTTGGACGGCGTCGGATGGAAGGGTTTTGGGTGAGCATTCCTAGGAGTCGCGGGCGGCGGCATTGATGGGCCTGCTTTCGCATTCGTGAAGCTGGACATGGTTGTCTAAGCACAAAGTACAAAGTCCAGCCACGCACCGAGCGGTCACAACCTGAGCGCGTAGCCACAAGCACGGCTATATCGGGACACGATCTCGGCCAATTTAGACTATATTAAAAGACGCTTGTCGGCTTCTTAGGTCTGCTGTATACGGTGCACCGAGCCAATGACTATATATGTAGACACAATCGCTTCGAACTTAGTAGTATAGTATATGTGTATAAGTAGTTCGAGTCTACATAGGGCTTCCAGCTTCACCCTCAAATGACCATAAACGGGATTACCACCAGGTCTGCTACGGAGACTAATATCATAGACCATGATGATGATGGACCACCACATCCACGGCCGCCGGTGAGTACCCCCCAGGTCACCATGCGGTATAGATCAATTCTTGCTGGTAGTACTGATAAGTACGTTCTCGCAGTTGCGTCCGAATGACCGTTCGTCTCGCCGTCTGCAGTTCAAGCGCGCAAGTTCGTCAGGCTGATGCGGCGCGCACCGTTCGACGTTTTGTCAGACTGGTCCCGGTCCGACCATCGCGACCCTCAGGAATTTGCACCGCTTTTGCAAAGTCAGTCTCAAGAACCGATCGACAACAGTGAAAGCGACTCGCTCACTTTCACTCAGAGCTTTGACCTCGATATCCTCCTGCAAGCGCCATGCGTGGGCTGAGATCTCACTCACGTCGGTGGACACATCGCATGTGAGTCTGTCCGAGTCTGGATACCCATCAGAACCGAGTAATTTCGTACATATGTATATAACCGCCTATGCTTGTCGCAAGTACTAGTGGTTCGGGGCCTGCCCGTGGAGAACGAGACGAGCGACAGATAGTATACGTAGCACCTTCAATGCAGGAAACTGTCCATAGGTATGTATCCAAGTCCGGTCGTATGATAGCAATGGAGAGTACAGATCAATGGTTACAATACAGAAATTACCTTGCGCCTCAGCTGCATATTCCGGTCGCGCTCCTTGCGTGCCTCCTGCTCCGCCTCCCTCTTAGCCTTCTTCCGTTCCCTTTCCTCCGCGTTCGCTTCTCTGTCCAATTTGGCCTCCTCCGCCTCGCGCTGTGTATTCAACGCCGTGATCTTCTTCTCTCGCTCCATATAATAGTTAACCCGCTCGGGCGTTGGCTCCACATCCTTGACTGCGCTGTGAATGGCCTCGATTTCGGCCCAGAAGATTTCGAAGTCATGCTTTGCTTCCTCAAGTTCATCGCCACGACTTCGGGAAAGGTGGTTCTTCTTGGCGAATCGATCTAGAACGTCGACCTTTGGGTTTGCAGCCTTCCGGCGCTGTGCCTCCTCTCCCACTAGCCACTGAGAAATCATCCTGGCAAAGGACAGGGCGTATCCCAGCGGGGTGTCTTCGCTCGTCATCCAATCTGGGAGCTCTCCCGCCCGGGTCATGAGGAAGTTGCCTTTCGCTAGTCTGCATTGGTCGTAGTCGCCCGTCAGCCAGGCTTGGACCGGGGAGGTCAGGTCTTCAAGTCCCTCGTCGTCGAAAGCCCAAGCGAAGTACATCGCGACCCACACGAATGCCTCTAGATCGTGGCGATAGAGTCGCTCGCGCTGACCATTCCAATAGGCCTCCGTCAAGAGGTCAAGCGCCATGAAGGGAACGGTGCCCGTCCTCTCCGAACCTTGAGGTTTGCTTGGCTGGCCGGCTACCACCACACGAGCAAGGTCGAAGTCGCGCAGCCTGATGCATAGCGAAAACGGGCAAACGCCCAAGTTCCAAAAGCTGACGTCGGTGTGTTCGACTCTGTACTTGCCGTTACCGATCCAAAGAATCATATGGCCTATCAAGACGTTGAGCACATCGCGTGAAGAGATCACGCGGAGACACTTACAGTGAATGCAATTGATTATGCCCCGCACGAACTCAAGGTCGGACAGATACGTCAATGGCTTGAACTCCACCTCGAAGATGCACCGCAGGATGCGCTCCCCGTAGTGCTCAGCGTCGATGAGCGACTGTGTTGGGTCACTGACTAGACGGAGATGGCCTCGGATGGTGTTTGTAGATAGATGCGAGAAGTCCTTGAATGCAATCACGTCTGTCATCGCTCCCAGCGCAGATTTGTCTACCTCCTCGACGATTTCGCGAGCTATCCATATCGTCTCGGCCTCATTGTGACGTGTCGTCTGGGGGTAGGACCATTTCGCAACATAAGACGTTATAGGCATGTCCGGGTCCTGCGCTTCAAGCACCATTGTTCGACGCCCTTTCAGGACAGGCGAGGGCTTGTAGAGGACGCGCGTTGGATTCACCACCATGGTTTTGGGCACGCCCTTCCTGTCCGTTACAACCACTTCGAAAGTCTTGGCTCCCGGTGCAGCGGGCATCAATCTTGTGTGACCAGCCGGTCCCGGGCTCTCATCTCGCGATTCGGGCAGACCCCGAACCACGTCGAGTTTCGCCTCAGAATTCGTCCCCTGCGGGAACCCCCACTGCGGGAGATTGAAGCGCTGGAGCAACATCAAGATGAACACGAAGTCTGCGGTGTGTGCGAGTATGTTGAAGCCCTGCGCTTGAATCGCCCCCGCACTGTCGAAATACCATAACCACGTCCAATCGTCTGTATGTGTTGTGGTCAGCACGAACAAAACAGCAGCGAACGAACACAAACCTTGGGTCAGCATGCCCAGTCCGTGATCCCTGATCAGCCCCTCTACAGAAAGCATTTCGGAAGCATAGATGGCCATCTGCACCATCGGAGCCGGGCGCTTTGGATCGTTCTCTTTCGCTTTCTTGTTGTCACGCTTGCCGGTTGAGCTCGGCCCCCTTCGTCTGGTGCTCGTGATGCTCAACTTCCGCCGTTTCGAACTACTCGCAACAGCTGGATGCGAAGCTTTGCGCTTCGAACCGGTCGGTACCTTCGCGTCTGCAGAGCACGGACATTCAGATTCGTATGAACGTCGAGTTCGAACAAACACGGCATCTTGAACAGACGAGACGGTCTTGGATGAGACCAGCGCCGGAACCACGAGCGCCATGTCAGTGACGAAGTTGGATGGATCCGCGTATGGGACGACCTTGCCCTCAGACGGACTATACAGTCGAATGTCCTTCACCTGTGCCGGTTCGAATTTGGTCTTCTTCAGCTCGTCCGCCATCAGCACTTGGCTCCAGTCCAGTCCAAGTGAAAGGTTGTCGCTGTCATCGGTGAACGAGGCCGAGGCCCATTCTCGCGCGACTTCCCAGCTTGATGCTTGGTTTCCCCCCCGCGAAATGCCACGCCAGCTGATGTACACTAGGTCCGGCTTGCGATGCGTGATCTGTTCGTCATGGTTGCCGAGGATTACGTTCGGATCGTTGCAGACACATATGATGTCCAGGTCCGACGGTTGGCCTAACTCCCGCAGCCCTGTGCGACATTGCGCGAGAATCTCGTTCGTCAGCTTGATGTACGGTATGTACATCGCGCTTTCAAATGCGCCAAAGCTCAACTTATCCTTGCTGTGGTGTGGATTAGATCACGTGTATGTATACGACTTCTACTCGTTACTCACAGGTCGTCCAACCGTTCGAGTATTTCACGACTCGTACTTATCTCCTCGGCCTCCTTCATACATCTTGCAAGCTTTCCGTCGAGGTCCTGCTCGCCAGGCAAGATCGATTTGAGTAAGAACGTCTGCATGCTCTTCAGGGTGCACTGTTGGTGCGATTTGAGGTCATGTTCGATGCCGGGGGCCACGTCTTGCAACCTGGAATGCAGCGTTCACCAAGTCAGTCCGGGCATATGTGCTGCGCGACTTGTGCCCTACCTCAACCCCGTAGTGCTTGCGCCTTGAGACGAAGCGAAGCTCGCAGACGCCCTGCTGTTGAACGGCGCCGGCCCATGGAAAGTTATTGGATGAGCATTCCTGGGAGTTGCGGTCGGCGACATTGATGAGCCCGCTTTCGCATTCGTGAAGTTGGACATGGTTATCTGGGTACAAGGTATGTACAAAATCCAGCCACGCACCGAGCTGTAAGCCACCGTGGCGGAGTAGCCACAGTCAAGCCACAGTAGCGACAATCATGGCTATATCGGGACACGATCTCGGCCAACTTAGATTATCATCATATAGACCATGACGGACCACCACATCCACGGATCAGTACGCCTCAACTCACCATGCGGTATAGATCAATGCTTGCTGGTAGTATTGGGTCTGATATGTACGTTCTCGCTGCTGCGTTCAGACGACCGTTCTTCTCGCCGTCTCGACAGTTCAAGCGCGCGTAAGTTCGCCTGCCAGACCCCGGTGGCGCCTGCCGTTCGACATTCGTCAGATTACCAGACCGGCGTGTCGCTCAGGAGTCTGCACCGCTTCTGTAGAGACCTACGTACATAGGTCAATCTCAAGAACCGATCGACAACAGTGAAAACGACCCACTCAGAACCTTGACTGCGACTAGGGACTTAGTAGGCGCTCGATATCCTTCCTGCATGCCTGCTGATTGAGATCTCACTCGCCCCGGTGAACACAATGCATATGAGTCTTTCCGAGAAGGCCTAAGTGTAATAAAGTGCCCAGAGACCTCCCGGATTGAATGTGTCTTGATCTCGACGCCGGCCCAGAATTCTGGCCAGTCACGGCGTCAGCGAAGAACCTGACTCGGAGGCGGTACGAGGCTCGTACCAGTTGAAGGAGCGGAGGCAAGAAGTGGATCGATGGCCAAGCGGAGATTTACATACATATGCAGTCTCGTAACAGCGCAGAGAGTAGTGTCGGACGCACACCTGCGACCTCCTCGACCGGCTGGAGACGAAACGACCGTAAGGCATGCGCTCGATGGAAGTCAGAGATGCGACGCTGAATGCTGGCATGGATGGCTCGCGCAGCCCTCCGTTTGCAACTGGAGCACTAGAATATCAATTCGAGACTCACAATTGAAATCGAATGCCAACGCGCGGATGCAGAACAAACCCATGTCAAGGTGTGTCTACCGCGCTCCAGTGCCAGTGCGGTGGACAGCGAGCTGAGGCGGCCATCCACGCCAGAACCTGGATCAAGAGCAGCTGGCCCGTGCACGACGCGACTGATACATTGCCAACAAAGCGGACCATGGCGAGCGACGAGCGCACCTATTTGACGAGCGTCAGATGGCAGGATTGGGACTCATCAGAGCGCTCCGCATCACTGACTGCAAGGTTCACGCGCACGGTCGTCCCGAACCACCATGCACCGTCCCCGCCACAGCCCAGAACGGCGGGCAATAGCGAGCAGTACTCTGCAGTGATCAAAACTTCAGTGTTCAAGGACACTATGTCTGATCTTCAGGTGCAAGAGGCTACCGGCAGCCACAGTCCGAAGACGAAGCCATCGCCCAAGGCATCCTCAATCCCCGTCCCGTTCACGTACAATCCCAGCGATGACGGCACGGACGAGAACCTCCTCATCCTACTACACGGGTTAGGTGAGTCGCAACCCGAGTCTGCGAAGCGTCGTAGGCATGTCGGAACTGACGGAACCGGCAGGCGACACGCATGTGCCGTTTGGCAAGCTGGGCCGCCAGCTGAAGCTCCCGCAGACAGCCACGCTCGCGCTGCGCGCGCCCGAACAGTGAGTCCTCCCTCTCTCGTACACATCCTCTTAGTCTCTCGTGACGGCTGTTCTCTTCTAGGGTCCCCTTCCTGTACGAGCAGGCCTTCCAATGGTACGCGTCCTTCGACCCGCTCGGCGAGCTCCTCGAGCGGCCGAACCCCACGCCCGCACTCGCACTCATCGACCGCGTCTTCGCGCACCTCACCCGAGATTGCGCCTGGCCGCCCGCGCGGATCCACTTCTTCGGGTTCGCCCAGGGCGAGAGCGTCGCTGCCGAGTTTGTGCTCCGGTGGTGGCGGGCAGAGCTAGAGACGCAGCGTGGGGACGCAGGGTACGCGGTGCGCCCACTCGGGACGGTCGTGAGCGTGAGTGGGCCACTGCTGTCGTACCCGACGTTGTCGACGCTCTGTCCGACGCCCGTGCTATTGTTCCATCGCCCGCGGCCCGCGGAGAGCGCGCTGAAGGCGGGGGACGTCTCGGCGTTCAGGAAAGGGTTCAGCCACTTTCTAGCGGTGAAGAAGGGCTCGCGAGACGGTATGCCCGCGTCCAAGGAGGAATGGGAACCGATAATGCGATTTTGGAGTGAACGGCTCGGCAAACGACCGATGGAAGGACTGTACAAGGTCATGAGCGGTATGACTGCGCCGTGATGAAGCCAACGAAGTAACGCATTTGTATGCACAAATCGTAGCCACAGTACCTCCTACCGCGTTCCGTGTAGAAATCGCACCCGACAACGTATGGATCAAGTATTGGATTTGACATGACCACCGCAGAGTATAATGAAAGCCCGAGGGAAGCATGTGCTCGGCGCGAGGGCAATTGCGGTTGCATACGTACCTCGCAGGGATGTATCGCTTCCAATCCAAAGCCACCACGCGGTCGACACGACAAGTGAGGTGAGAGTAGAAATACGTTTGTATTCACAGTGCACGGGAGTCGGAAGATGATGAGACATGGTACAAGCTCCGTGCTCTAAATGTAATAACAATGGTCCGAAAATGACAGAGGCTAATGCTGATAATGCTAATGATGTGCAATCCATGACGGCGAGAGTATATGCTAGAATGCGGTGACAGCGACATATGCACGATATGAACGAATTGTAGTGTACGCGAGGTTGGGTATGGTACTAGGAGCGTCTGATGTGCCAACCAGAGCGAGGATACATATACCACAAAGCAAGGGACTATAGGCGACATTATACGGAAGTATGTATACGACGTAGAACGAACGTGGGGGCGAGTGGCGTATACCATGAACTCTTGTCACGGCTTCAAGTTGTAATGAATCTTTGATACACGTACGGTGGGTGCGACCCGGAGGGCGAGCCTGACTATCTGGACCGCTGCTTCTCCGTGTCGCTCGGTTTGGCCCGGTCCAACACTTGGCCTATAGAAGGCGATGTACTCATCTTGAGGTTCCCAGCATACGCGGTGGGGGGTGATCCCGACGAAAGCGAAGACACCGATGATGCAGGGGCGTGACGGCGAGCCGGGCGCGGTGGGCCAACGACGACGCTTTCTCTCTTCGAGCGACGCCTCGGATCCTTATCCTTCAGCGCATCAGTGATGTCCATCGATGCTCTACCCGGCGTCGTCGGTGTCTCAGGGATGCCAGACAGGCCTGAAGACGCCGTATTCGTGGCTGTCAAGGACGGGATTGAGGCGGCGGACTCCGAGGAGGATGCCGGGGAGACGCCGTGGCCATGCTCAGAACTTGGGAGGGACGGGATGCTAGGTAAGTCGGTAGCACTGATTCCCAGCCCCATCGCATCACCAGGCAGTGTGGGCGAGCTCGTCTGCCTCACTCTTCGCTGCGACGCGGACGACGCGGCCGATGCGGACGACGCGGCCTTGGCAGTATTCGCCGCCTCAGATAGACTTCGCGAATTTGACCGCCTCACGCTCATCCTGCCGCCAACACTCGCTGGCGCCGGATTCGTGACCGCGTCCGACATCGCTGGGCTCGGCTGCATGGGTGCGATCAGGTCCGACACCGACTGCTGCATCTCGTAGAGGCCCTCCTCTATGCTCTCTTGGTCCCCATGCGAGTCCGCGGACAGGGCGCGCTCCGGCGAGGCGACCTTCCGTGTGCCCTTATGGCTGCCTGAGCTCGACCCTGAGCTAGTGCGCATCCGGTCACGCAGTCGCGCCGCAGGGCTCGGCTTCACAGGGTTTTGGCCCTCCTTCGCCGCCGCGCCATTCGCGTTTCCGTTCCCGTTTCCATTCACGTCCCCATTCGCGTTCTTAGCGGCAGCAGACGCACTCGAGCCCGCGTTCATGACGAGCCACCGCAGACCGGTGATCTCCTGCTCGCGCTTCCGCGCCTCCTTCTCGAGCGTCTCGATCCGTCGCATCAGCTCGCTCTTCTCGACAGCGTGCCGCTCCGAGAGCGTGAGCAGGTACGCGGTGAGCCGCTGGTACTTCGCGCTCTGCGCCTGCAGCGCCTCGCGCAGCTGCTCGACGGTGGTGAGGTGTGCGCCGACATAGGACTCATCCGTGCCGGCCGACAGACGCGCTCGCGCCGCCTGCACGGGCCCGCTCTCGGCGAGGATCTGCTCGCGGAGCAGCGACGGCGGGCTGCTGCTCTCGCGTTCCCCGCCGGCGCGCGGGCTGCTCCCCGAGCTCGCGAGCGTCCCGCTTCCGGTGCTCGTAGACGCGAGGGACGTGGCGGTCCCCGTGCGATGGCGGAACAGGAGCTGGTGCACCTGCCCGACGCTCATGCGTGTGGACGCCACGCTCGGGATGCTGGGCATCGTGCTCATAGACCCACCCGAGTCGCTGTGGGACTCGTCTGTGTTCCGTTTGGTCGAGTTCGACGACGCGGACGCGGACTCAGAGGACGGGGGCGCGGGCAGCGGGTCCGTGGGTGGGCCGCCGCGCACCTTGCGGAGGCCCGTGAGAGCGGGCGGCGGGGTCTTGCCGCTCGATGCGATGGAAGAGGTGGCTGACGGAAGACGGGTGCGCCGAAGAGGGGAAGTCGAACCCCCGCGGGCTGCTGCTGCTGATGGCTTGCCTGCGGTGGACACGGCGCGAGCGAGGGAAGCGGCGGAAGCGGGACGGTAGGGCAGGGCCGCGCGCGTACTCGGCTCCGGTGCGCTTTCGACTCCGTCGTTGTCGGACACAGCGTCCGCCGCGGCGGCGCGACTGGCTGCGACTGGCACGCCGCTCGCGCGCTTCTGGGTGAGCCGCTCGCGCGACAACTTCGATCTGAGTCTCGAGAACGTCCGGTTTCCGCCCGTGCCTGAAGAGACGCTGCTCGTGCTAGTGCTCGTTCGGGGTACTGACGGTGCGGGGAACTGCACAGGCGTGAGCGGGGAAGGCGGTGCGGAGCTGTCTGAGTTATGTGCTTCCTGGGCTCTGCGTCTCTGCGATCTTACAGGGTTTTTTGGCGGTGGCGGCGGCGGCGAAGGGCCGGACTGCGGGGAACGGGACGCGCGGGGCGTGATATCATCCTGCCTGTCGTCGGCCTCGGGTGGTGCAGACACGGTGATGGTCAGGTGGCTGCTGCGTGGGTTGGACGACGCTTTGCGAGCCGCGACGTTTGCGGGACGACTAGGGGGCGTGCTCTGACTCTCGTTGCTCTCCCGCCGCGTAAACTCGAAGGAGGTCGACTTCTGCGACTGAAGGCGTTGCACGGCAGGCACTGGGAGCGACGTGCCCGCCTTGGGCTTCTGCTCTGCATTGGTTCCGCTGAGACGTTTGATGGACCTGGAGTGAATGAGTTGGGACAGAGGGCCGAACGAATGTGGTGAGACGTTGCCAGGAGAAAGCGGCGACGGAACGCGGGAGCGCGTTGTCGGAGACGAGGCAGACGATTTTGAGGACGAAGGTCTGCTACTAGGAAATGACGTTAGCGATCAGGTCACGACGGTCGAGCCCTTTGCAAATATTTCGCACATGCGCTATGCACGAGGCAAGAGCAGGAGATGAAACAGAGTCGCACAATCGTCATGGGTACGCTCCGCGACGCGTAGACAGACCGTGCTATCGTGTCGCATCTCGATGTCGTCGAAAAGAGCACTCTTCTTCCTCAGATGTGACTATATGCACACAGGGCGAATGCAAAAAACGCGCATACATCGACTACTGCTGCACGCTGGAAACCGAACATGTCCATATATCCATCACGATACAGACTCCTTCCGGATCGCTTCTGTCAGAGTAGGATGCTGCATGACAGCTATTCGCATGACGTTAGACACCCCTCGACTGTTATGCATATGGCCGGGGCTCCAGTCCAACTCCAATCGCCCCCAGTTCGCGATGTTGCGCGGCCAATGACAGGACCGCGACAGAGGCTGGCGCTTGCTCACAAGCGAAGCGTCCTTCTGTGAGTCCGTCTGCATGTATAACACCCAGGGTATGTCAATCGTCATGCAGATAGCTGGAAGGACGTTAGAGACTTGAACGGCTTTGCCACGTTGCATAGCATCGCGACCAGGCGGCGAAACGAGCCGCGTAGCCTGGTTGTGTCGAGGGCACTGCATCTGGCGAGGGTGCGACACTGCTGTGCTCGGGGGTGACTGGCTACAGCGCACTTGGGATGCCGACTCCCCCGCCAAGCACCTGGCTCTCGCGCACCGCAGGCAGTACAAGTGCGCATGACAGCACGCACCCAGCACGACCCGCTCAGTCCCCACCACGAGCGTTCTCGAACACACCCAGACACAGACGCAGACGCAGATGGGTCTCGCATATAGTGATCGGTGAGGCCCAACGAAGGCGAACAAGCCACGGCGTTCCACAGGAATAGAGCTCGCCGGTCGTTGGTGGCCAATGTCTACGCCTGGACCCAATGCGCGAACCAGGCTAGCTACTCGTGGTCCGTATGGATCCCCCACCTAGAGACTATCACCATAGACACTCTGCCAAAGCGCACCCACATGGCTCTGAAATAACAACACGACTAACCTGGTTGACTGGACGACTGCACTGATCTGGGGCACTGGTGGAACGTCGCCTTCCCGCTGCGTTCTACTGTCCGTTGACACAGCGCTGGACTTGCGTCTGCGCCCGAAAAACGAGATCATGTGCATCCCCCTGGACGGTGTCTCGTCGTGCGGTGTGGGCTTGGATTCTGGCTGCCGGGGTTCATTGCGCGTGCCGCGGAGATAGTCAGAGATGTCGGAGGTTTTGGAGCGCAGGCGGTTCGTCGACGACCTGCCAGGCGCGGCCATCGCGAAGCGGGCGTGGGGGAACGTGAAGGACCGTGAAAAGAAAAGGAAAGAAGAAAATGACAGCCGTCGGGGGAGCGCGTCGGGCGGGCGAAAGGGGGCGTTACTGCGAATATGTTTACAGTTTTAAGATTGCATGACTAGATGAACAGTCTGGCCCGGGGATATCGATTGGGGAAGGGGAGAGGAAGACGCGACGCAAGTGGTTCCGCGCGCGACGCCCGCCACATCGGCAATCTCATCCCGCTTAGGGCCGTGCACGGATCTAAGCCTCCATTTACCTCCTCCACCGACCCTGCCCAGCTTCTCAGCGATCGCGGCTTCTTCCTCGTCCCTCGCCCCTCGCGGCACCGCGAGCCTCTGCTGCCAGTCGGAGCGAGCCCGCACGGTCCTCGCAGCATCTCCAACCGCGTCCCCAGCGTCGTCGCACTTCCCTCTGCCCGCACGTGTCTGTGATGGTCGTCGCGCGTTGCGTGGTCGTGGCCCGTTGCGGGGCACGAGGTACATAATCGCCTAGGCCGCGGCCAACCACAGGCTCAGTTCAGCTGTTACCACGCAACAAACCTCCCTCCTCCGAGTCGGGCTGTTCGACCGCCCCACTGCGCTTCACGGAGATAACCTGCCCAAACGCGCTGGAGACCAGGCAGCAGGATGTGCCTCCGCGTCGCGTTCAGTAGCCTCATTCACGCGCCACACGCGCCACATGCACAGAAGACTTGCTAGATCTGTCGATTTTCACAACATCTCTCTGTCAGAAGACGAACCTCTGGCCAATCGCACACGCCCGACGTAATGTCGGCTATTCAATATGAAGACGCCCGGCGGTCGCCGTGCGCCGCCACTTATCTCTGTATGTTGACTACGGCTAGCAACCGCAGAGCAACCGTAGCTGTCGCATGAGCTAGATATATGTGCCTGGCGTTGTCAACAGAGCATCCCACATTCACAGTAAATCTCATTACATACAGGCCTCCGACAAATCCCCGACGCACACTTCTACCTATTTCCTGCTCCGAAATACCGCACCGAGGAAATGATAGGCGGTGATCGAATACCTGTCTCATGAAGACCCTGTGCTGAGTCTCAACCGGCGGAGACTCTTCATTCTTCAGTGCAGATCCGTCGTCGTCGGCGCCCTCGAAGTTTGCTCCAAATCCGGTACACCACAAAGAGATCCCATCGTACCGGAACGCCCTGCCAGGGAAGCCATCTCAAGATCACAGAAGTCCAGGGCCCCTGATCAGTGATCGTTTGGGTGAAATCGAATCCGGACGAAATCGGGCGTTTTCGATTGGTCTTTGAGGTGAGTTTTGTCCCCGACTCTGGCCGGAGGGAGAGGGGAGGGCTTTGTCAATCCGACTCATCGTAACTCGTTCGCAGCCGGGGATGCTGCTCCCTCCGTGGAAAACTTGTACTTGCCATAAGCGGCATCGCAGCAATGCTCAAGGCAGTTCTAAGTAGGCAGTTGGGTCCTTCCGTGTAGGCTGTGTCCCAGTCTGAATGCCTGAAATGTCTTTGACCATCGAGCAACTCTTCCCAAAGGCAGGAAGGCCTCTCTCATGTAGATAGCCTTCGCATGCACCATAGTGTGTCTCACAGTAATTACAGTAAGTCAATGGTGTGAACTCCGAGTGGAAGCCCGAGACGCCCGGGCGGCGAAGCCGCCGCCGGCGCGAGGTCCTCCAATTGATTCTCAATACCATTCCGATGCGCACAATAACTTATTACACTCCAGAATATATACTACGGTTCCACTGTGGCAGGCTGAGCAGTCTGTGTGCCATGCAGGAGTGGGGGATGGCGCTTGCCCCGCTACGATGCGAGCCACTGTCGCCGAACACTTAAGGCCACATCGGATCACGTGCTGAGCCCTATCCCGCCGGTAAGTATCATGATGAATGTTGACAGAATGTTGAGCTTCTAGTAGTTTGCGGTCATCTGCCGCAGTGAGAACACACCTACTGCACCCGAGATTGGAAAATGTACATGTTGATGAGATAGGTTAATGAACCGTTCGAACCCGGACATCTCACTTCGTCGTCGCGCGAAGGCTTAGGAACATCCGGACATGGATAACCCACGCGCTCTCAGTGTACTCACGTCAGTGCAACAACCATATAGACCGAAATTTGGAAGCTGCGGATCGGGCATCCCCGCCTAAGATGTAATCATGAGGTCCATACTCGATTCACGGCGTCCCGAAATGGGCGACTAACAAGGAACCAGCGAAATGAATCATCCAAGCTTAACGTCATCAAATCGCACTATTATAGTGCCTTCATAAGACTTCGTAGCGAACAAGAACAAAAAAAAATAGCGCTCGACATGCAGGGAGACGGAAAGAAGAATGAAGGAGCGTGGTGCGGAACGTCCGCTTAATGGATAAGTTAGCAAGCAAACCACGCGGGCCTGCGCGTCATGAAGAGCCCCAGGGCCCCGAGGATGAGCCCAAGCAAAGTCCCGGAATTCGTACGGTCCTCCTTCGTCTGTCCGACAAGGATACAGCGATGCTGCGCAGGAGACGGGCTCTTTCAACGCGGTACCGATCTCGGGCGCCTTCTCCAGACTTAGCGCGGCTGCTGTAATTGAGAAATCGGCGTTGAGCGAAGCTACGATGACCATCGATAAGAAGCGACCTACTTCCTGGCGAAGCATGCATCTGCTCTCCGAGCACATGGAACACATTGGATCTACGAAAATAGCCCTTTAGTACATACGGAAGCGCGGTGGTAGGGAGGACGAACCCTCTCTCATCGACAAAGTACCGATGGCGCTGCAGCTGCGCCAGCTGGAACCGAGAGTTCGGCGCAAGGTGTAACAGCTGAGAGAACGCGCACGTCAGTCAAACTACTGACACTCGTCAAATTCGCTCAGAGTGCGGACGGAACTCACCCCCAAGAGGACACCCTCCTCATCGCGTGTGAGGTCCGCAGCCCATCGCAAGTAAGACGTGCCCTCCTTCTTAGCGTCCCACTTAGCGTACTTCGCTCGCTGCGCCTCGTCGCCGAAGAGAAGCTATTCGTAGAGCAAATTCAGCACGCTACATGGAAGTTGGCGGTGGCGCGTAGCTGTCTCACCTCGCCCGAAACCAAGTCGAACATCATGCAGCCAAGCGACCACCAGTCCACCATCTTTCCGTACCACTGCCGGCGGACGATCTCGGGCGCGAGGTAGGGTTTGCTGCCAGCGTACTCTCGGGTATAGACCGCGCCGTTCTCCAGCGGCGCGTCCCCGGGTGCAGGAACGCAGCGTTGAAGTCGGTGATACGTACGATGTTCGTGTGCGCGTCAAGCAGTACGTTCTCGGGCTTGATGTCTCGGTGGATGATGCCCATAGCGTGCAGCGCATCGATCCCGAGGGCCTACAAGCGGTAACGGTTGGTCAATAGGCGCGGGTACACGTTCACGAGATCAACAGACCACTTGGGCGATCCACCATCGGGCTCGCGAGCTATCCACGGGACCCTGGATAACGGAAAGCAGGTCGTTCTGCATGAGCGGCTGCAACAGCGCCCATCAACTCTGGATTCAAGTACATACAACGGGAGCCGCACCATTACAAATAGGACGCTGTCCTCATTCTGGAGCACGGCCTGCAGCTCCATGAGAAACGCCCTGCGGTTCGCTGGCTGCTTCGAGATGTGCTTGTACGTCAAGAGCTCCGTGAGCAGCCCGGTATGAAGGTGGCCGTCCGCGCGCATCTTGGCCTTTGCAAATACACGGATGCAGTGCACGCGACCGCTCGCTTGGTCCAGAGACGCATAGGAGGTCCCGAAAGTCCCTTTGGGGAGCTGCCGCACGTGCTGGAAGTAGCGCCGCTGCGGTGATCGAGTCCGGTCCGTGTGCGAGGATCGCGATGACGATCTTGACCCGACGAAGACGCGCGAGGACTTGCGAGAGAGCCTTTCTTGGGTAGGCGGCGGCGAAGACACGTCGGGCAGCGGAGCAGACTGCCAGGCAGAAGAGCTCGGGTTCTGGTAAGCAGCAAAAGAAGAGGAAGCGGAAGCGCTCGAACGACTCGTAGCCGGACGACTCGTCGAGCGGGGGCGGATTGTTGAACGGTCGACGCCGGCGTCGAGCCTGACCGGACTTCGAGGAGGGCGGACCAAGATCTCACTTGCACGCCTGCGATGCGAGGGGCCGGGTTCTCCGTTGAAGTGGATCATCGCGAGGGGGCTCTAGGTGTGTTCTCTCCGGCAGTGCGCTTCTTAGATATAGGCCGGGAGGGAGAAGAACGGGAAGGCGATGATGTGAGGCCAGGCATTGTCTGTACTCGCCTCTTGCTGAACACAAAGTGGTCAGAAACGTGAGCGTGAGCATGGTCGAGGGCCTCGAGCCCGATCGAATCCTTGCGAGAAGACGAAAAAGATGTGCCACACCTGTGGGCAGACGGAACGGGCGAGTGAGGTCGATCAATGCGGATTTCATTGTCCCCTGCGTCCTATATGAGGCATCAGAGTGAGCACAGCGCACCGAGTGGCGGTGACGGCCAAAGCGGGTGGGCGGAATCCTCGCGGTGGGCGGACGTGTACGCGCGCAACGAGGATGCCGCATGGCGTTGGCTGCGGCGAGGTCCGACATGTCTTTGTGTTCGCGATGAAAAGCAGGTGGCTTCGTGTATCGTCTCGGTGGGCAAGCATCACACATACCTGCCTACATCAGTATCCAAGGACAATGCAAGGTCGTGGGGGGCAAAGCATAGGCCGTGTCGCGTTGCGCCAGCAGCAGCAGTGGTTATTGTCTAGTGGACAGACAGCAGCAGCGCGAGATACACGAGTACAGAGATGAAAGCTTTACCAGCAATGTTCACCGCCGCAACGGCCTGCGGGGTCTACGCTGACATTGGGCACAAATCGCGCAGCACTAGCGAAGGCCGGCGCACATCGGACGAAATGACAAGACCTCCCGCAGACCTGGTCCTTGTCATTAAAGAACAGATTCAGTACATGCGTGGCATGCGTGGATTCTGTAGATATTGAGTGGTTATATGCATCATAGAAGACCAGAGGCTTGCCGCGATCTATTGCAGACACGTCCAAGAAGTTGGCTGAGTGCAAGA